>NC_059366.1:17402500-17702500 GCF_019703515.2 Myxocyprinus asiaticus
ATTTAGATCACAAACAGACAGCCCTGACATTCTGCTCCTGATATAACTTGGAATTAATTTGGTCCCTGAAATGACTCCAAGCTCTCCAGACCCTGAGACAGCAAAACAGCCCCATATCATTATACTTCCCACCACAATCCTTCATAATCGCAATGAGGTTTTGGCAGTGGTTCGCAGAATTCCGTGTTCAGCGCACCATTTTTTAAAATGTTACATTTTTGTCTCATCTCTCTACAGAACATTGTCCTTGACAAGCTTTGGAACATCCAGATGGTCTATCGCAGCAGTGCTTTTTGAAGAGCGATGATGATTTCTTCATAGACAGTGTTTCTCTTATGGCAGATTATGAAAACTGACAGAATCAATTGCAAGTGAAGCTTGATTATTTTTAGGTCAGCCTTGGGTTCTGTGTCACTTCTTTAAAGAATCCATCCTGTCTCCTTGACAGTGATTTCTTAAGGATGGCAACTCTTATGGATTGATTTGTTGTTTTTTTCTAGGCAAGTGACCTTTGTTTTCCATTTGTTGAAGCTGTTTCATTGACTGATCAGACTGGCTTCATTTTGTAGGGAAAGCAGCAATGGTGCTGAACTCATGAGCAGCACTAAATCTTTTGAAATCCCTTGTAAATATTTGGGGTTTTATGAGCTCTTCTTCTGAGGTTCTCTGAAGTCACTTTTGATCAGGCTAGACTGCACTTGAACAGAATTGTTTTGTTAAGAACATGTAATGCTGTTTTCTATACACCAGGTCAAACCCACAGCTGACTCCAATTACATTATTTTCAAGCGGTCATTATAGTAAAGGTTATCTGTGTTCTCTACTTACCTTAATTGTTTAACACATTTGTTCAGTACAGATATGACATTGTAAAATGGTTTGTGTGGGTGATTGTGTGTGTTTCTAAATAGGACTTATTAAATAGGAAGTATTTATGACAGAGAAGAGCAGGGCTAGTTGTTACACAGGGAAATTGTCACATGGGCTATATCTCATTAACTATGAGGTTTCGAGTCAAAAGTTCAAGTGCACAAATGCTTGTTTTCTCTAGCAGTAGGACTGTATGTTGGTTTCAAAAATCTAGTTCAAAATTCTTTTAAGTAAGGATGAATTCACTGCGGCATGGAGGCAAAGAAACTGTGATAGTATGGGGATTAAAACTGACTGGAACTACCTGTCCATTAAACGGTTTTAACACATGCAGTCCAACCAATCAGAATCGGATATTCAAATAGACCAAGGTATAAATTACCAAGCTAAAATTTGAACATTATCATATTTTTGTAATAGCTCCTATGTAAGCAAGTGAATACAATACAACCACACTAGAATACATCAAGGCAAGGGTAAACTATATAATGAACATACACTTTCACCAAAAGGACTTTGTTCATAGGACAGGGCTATTTTTTTATAAATAGGCTGTCACATCTCTGTAAAGGCAAGTTGCCACATGTGTTTCACATGTTTTAATTTACTGTTTAAATTTAGCTGACAAGGCATTAAATAGCCCATATTAGATTTTAAATAAATGTTTTAGAGGATGGCTGTTTTTTACTTTAAAAAAAATAGAGGCATACAGGCAAAGCAGTTTCAATAAACAGCAGGTTCCCATTGTAATAACTTATACAACATACAGTATACTGTGACAACAAGCATACATATTGGTGCATTTATATATGTATACATATTGGGGCATGTTGTCACATAAATTGTGTGTTAAATGAACTATATATTATTTTCCTCAGCAATAACTGTGAAAATATTAATTCGGTTTCTGTTTTTTTGTATTCAAGATTAAAGTATGTGCCTATATAGAAAATGACTTTCAAAAACAAACCTACCCTGTGAAATATTCACTGCAGTAAAAAGTGTGAATATACTAGACTAGACCCAGTCTCCCCTATATTTGTTATGAAGATTAGGTTGTAATCTAAGAATCATTCAAGCAGAAATCCAGATAATTCCATAGGGTTCAACTGTGCATATATGTGTGTACTTTATCAACCACTTACTTTTTACAGTGCCTTTAACTGCATCTGCAACAAAAGCAATGGAAATGAACAAAGCTATCACCTCCTCTATCGACCTGTGGGTCAAAAACATCATCAACAAAAAACCATATCAGTCTTCCAGCAGTGGAGTCAGCATGAGTATGCATATTTGTAAGTGTGCATGAGTATCTGACCTCTTGAAGAGCTTTACAAGCAGGCTGAGGTTGAAAACTCCTCCCATGATGAGAAAGAGGCTGTTCCACAAACCGATACATGCATAAAATGCTGCAAAGTCCAGCTCATAATCATCACAGATCCCCCTAATCACTGTACCCACAAATAGACAAAACACACAGAAGCAAAAATATAAGACTGAGGTCATTAGCGGTCTCACCCTGGTGACAGTGTGCGATTGCTGCCGCAGAAATGAGCTTTAGGGGATAATCTCATCTAAGCCAGTCTTCACCCCAAACAAAAATTTTGGCCTTGTCGAACTCCCATCCTGCATTTTGTGAGATTAACAGTCTTGTTCCATCTCATTTTGTGGTTAGCTGAGAGCTCTCTAAACACTTAATGTCATTACCAAGTCACAGTATTCAACAAACAACGAGTGCTCATCTAAACATATCGAAAAAAACAAAGAACATTTCAGGACCAGACCGCAAATGAGGGGGAATAAAGTGATGGTATGTGTGTATGTGAATGTGCATATATGAGCAATTATTGCATACTTGTGGAGGCATTTGGATGTACATGTACATACCACTGATGAAAATAGCAATGGGTGCTGTGGTCAATGGAATGACCAGAGGCGATCCAGCACATAACGAGTAGATTATTCCACCTATACTCTGCCCAATGATCGTCTTCTGAACATCTAATCAAGAGACAGAGAAGAGCTTAGTGTGTGTGCGTGTAACTCTGTGAAGAGTGTGTATTTGTGTGTGAGTGATCACCAATCTCTCCCCGAGTGCTCTCATCATTGAGCGAGCCAAAAGCGATGGCAGGAAGCAGCACAGCAATGTAGAGGAAGATGGACGTCGTCATAAACTTCACAAGGGCTTTGTTATTGCCTACTAATCCTAAAACACACATATTTATTCAAACACAAGTATATGTAAATAAATACATATATATACTGTATATATTTATTTTTTTATTTTTTTGCAGTCAGAGCTTTATTTACCTGGTGCAAAACAGTGAACTTGAATAGAATAAAACTATTGTACAGTATATAGAAAACACTGAGTCAAAAACATAGTGATGAACAGCAATATTTAAAAAAAAAATTGTGTAACAAAACAGAAGACGTAAAATCCCAAGCAGGGAATCTAAATCTTTATTTTGCAAATCGGTTCATGTACATGAACCATTCAAATGAACCGATTCATTAAAATGAATCAGACTTTACAACCCCACATAAAAGTAATACAACATTTTAAAGAGCTTTTTTGATTTTTGCTTCAATTCGTCCAGCTATAAAACTGTGTGCGCAATACAATGTGACATAATAACCAGCTATTTAGCATTTTGTCACATTTCACCACTACTCGTTGGGATAAGTAGCTTGTCACAGAAAAAGCTACACTGTTTTAGGCTAGTGGTTCTCAGCAAACTTCCAAGGAGGCCTCAAGATGACTTTAAAATGTAAAAGTTAATAAGCTACAATATAATAATTACTGCATGTTGGCTTGACAAAGCTAACATACTGTTATTCTACAGACTAGGTTTAGGACTTTTCCAAAATCCCTAAACAATTGGCTTAATTTATAACTCCTCTTAGAGCTTTTGAGCTACATCCACCAAACTTGGCACAGACCTTCATATTATTCTGATCTAGTGTGCTTTATTTTTTAACTGTATGGACTTACAGTTTTCCCATAGCAGAACTTTAAAGTGCCAAAAATCCAATAAACCTCAATTGATGGAATGTTCTGTCAGTCCTATAGACTTCCATCCATCCAACATTTTTTCTGTCTGTCTAACTGTAAGGTTTGTGAAACTTTGTGAAAGTAATTTCAAGCTTTCAGGCCAGGCTTTGTCAAGCCAACATCAAAGTTTTTCTTGACAAACTTTACCTATCTGGTCTAACATTCTATAATAAATTCAAAAATGCTAAAAACCACTAAAATTTAAGATGTATAACATGTAAACAGACATCAACTGTTTTTATTGAAGAACAACTTCTGGAATCACTATATTATCTCTATTTATTAATGTATTGCCATTCCGGATTTCTGTTAATAAAGTTTGAAAACTAGAAGCTTTGCCTTCATTACAGCAGAAGTACAGTAAGGGGACCTTTGAACATTGTCTTGGACAACAGGGGGGTCTTGGTGTCAAAAAGGTTGAGAACCACTGTTTCAGGCCACATCCACATGAATCCGTTTTTAGTTTGCAGTCCCAAGTATGCAGTGATGGAGAGCGTTTTCGAAAAAGCTCTGTTTTCGGTGTAGGAAAATGCAGTTCTAGTCTGGATGTGAGGTGTAAGCGTAGTGAGAAAAGGTGCACTCAGTAATTTTTTTTCTCATTTCAAAAGTTTTAATTCCAAAGAAATTAATTGTAATTTTGAAACATACTGTACATTCAATATCATGACCACTCACATGAGATAAAAAAGCTGTTTTATTCTACATGGAGAAGGTCCCCTCATGGGGGATGCCATGTTAGAATCACATGACTAGACGAATAATACTCGCTTACTCATAAGCCGCTTTTCCACCATCAGGCCGAACAGTTCTCATCACAAAACCGTACCATTCCGTGCCGATCCGGGCCAGTTGCCGTGGTCACAGTTTCTTTTCCACTGTGGTGCCGTGAAATCAGGAGAATGTCCGTAAAAGATCTGTCCGTTGCCAACGGCGTGAGAGGTAAACATTGGAGCAAGTGCGGTGCGCTATGAAGGATAATTGGATATTCCAGGTTTAAGACTACTTTTTTCCCTGCTTTTACTCAACTAACTAACAGCAAATACACGGACCATGTCACAAAAAGGAAAGTGAAGAGAAAAAGGCGAGAGGCTTTCCATCATTTGCTGAGGGCTTGTGTTTCCCACCGGACACGAACATGCAGAAAGGTAAAAGTTCCCAGACTAGCTAAAAAGGATTACTGAAAAAAAAGTTCTATAAGTATTATACGAAAATAGTATAATGAGAATATATTGATGTATTTTGAGTTTAAATGAGCTAGTAATCTACTTCCCTGACGAAAATGGCGAGTATAAAAATAAATGTAGGCTACAATACTTGCTAAACCATCATAAAAAAATAATTAAGATACTACACTAAATGGGTATTGTATTAAATCATGCATTAAAGCCATACCACCAGCACGGTTGAGTACGGTTAGCTAACTGTCCCGAGAATTCTGGGCTGAAAAAGGTTTGTAATCGAGCTGTGCTGAACAGTGCTCAAGTGGAAATGCTAATATAACAGTTCTGTACCGTTCTCAGAACTGTTCGGCCCGATGGTGGAAAAGCAGCTATAATAACCACCCTGTTATTGGAAACTTTCACTCATGCATTAAATTAATCCTGGCTATCTGTGAACAGTGAATTTTTACAATGGCATTGGTAACTAAAAACTTTTGCAATTAAATGATGTTGCATCTACACCCTTACTGTACGTGTAAGTCCAGATGACAAAATTACCTTAAATGTTTTTTCAAACAAAAACATTTTAGTGTGAATGTGGCCTTAAAAGCAGCTGAGCTATTGTCACACAACTGAAAAAAGGTATTTAAAATAGCATCACTACTTTAAGTTAGTTACTTCCCAACACTGGATGGTACTAACATTAATGAGAAGACCTTTGTCAAAGAGCATATATCCTCTTTGAAATCTTTCATTTGCAAAACAATGGGATTTTTAGTTTAGGTTTTAAAAAAGTTTTAATTGTAAAGGTGTCGGTGACACACACCATCAGTGAAGTCAGATGGGTAGAGAGGCAGACGACGACACAGATCCTCATAGATTCCTCTGCCCACTCTGAAAAAATCTCTACACTACACAGAGACAGAGAGAGAGAGAGACTGAGGATTACTCACACACATGTACATACATCTACATATATAAAAGTGAAAACATTGAAATACAGGTACATTTACTGAAATACAGCAGGAGAGGCGCATGATTAAAACACACACATTTACATCAATTTAACATATTATACACACACAAAATCCTGCAGACTCACAGAAAATACACCCACAAAAGCAAACAGACACACAATGATTTACACTGCAAGTGAAGCGTGTTAAAGCAGACAAACAACACTATCTCTCTTATTTACACTCTCATACACACTCACACACTCATACACAGAAGCTCGGTGTAATCGCACTCACACAGGGCCCCCTGCACAGCAGAGAGAGAGACACAAGATGAGAGAACACAGATTCTGCAGACTAGAGAGAGAGATAGCCCAGTGTTAGAACAGCATTAGAACAAGTCAAAAGCATTACAACTACATCAGCAAAGCGTAAAAAGAGTAAAGACACTTTTCACTTACACTACTGTAAATACTGATTAATGCAAAAATGTAAAATATCTGACACATGTATTTCATATAACCAAAATAAACTGACTTAAGCAATTTTAGTAAATAAAATGCCCACATGAAAAGGTGTACACATTGTGTCATTGTTGTTTTGTGTGTATGTTTCAGTTTTTCCTGCACTACAGCAAATCTACAGCGCCATGGCAAAATAAATTATATTCTGTCAGAGTTGTGACTTTGCAGAGTTGAATGTTTTGAGATAGAAAGACTGGGGTATTGTGAAATAATACAAAGAAAATTAATAGACAACATATCTATTTCCATAGGCTTCACTGGCTGGAAGCAAAAACTAACATACAGTGCGACCAAAGTAGGCCAGTTAGTGAAGGAATGACTCTTAAAGGGTTATTTCACCAAAGAAGGAAAATTCTCTCATCATTTACTCACGCTCATGCCATCCCAGATGTGTTTGAGCTTCTTTCTTCAGCAGAACACAAAGATTTTTAAAAGAATATCTCAGCTCTGTAGGTTTATGTGATTTTTGGAGCTACATAGGTCTGATCACAATTCATTTGCATTGTATGGACCAACAAAGCTGAGATTTTCTATATATTTGTTTTCTGCTGAAGAAAGAAAGTCATACACATCTGGGATGGCATGAGGGTGAGTAAATGATGAGAGAATTTTCATTTTTGTGTGAACTATATAGTTTCCTTTTAAGAGCCAATTATTTTATTGAATTGGTCAAAAAGGCTTATCGGTTTGAATATGTCTAATGAATTACTCACTGAATCCATCATAAAGATTGATTAATTATACTGTACATTTGACTTACTGGCTGGATGTTTATGAAAATGAGTAGTTAAAGATATATGGGTGTTTTATCAACTTCAGACAATTGCATGTCCCAGGGGTTGATTTTGAAACTTTTTACCATGCCATCATTTATTTTAGGTACATTTCAAGCATTTCATGTAGAGATTTATTTGTTTTAGCCTTGTCCCAGACCTTGACCTTTAATCTTAAACTATGACAATCTATTAGAAAAATACAAATTATTACGTTTACAACAATGATCAACTAAACAAATAGTGAAATAAACCATTTCAATGTTTATTTTGTGAAAATAATTTCTATTATTTAAAAATGTTATTATGACACACCAAACAATTTTGCCCATAATCATTTTTTCATCACTTTTCTACCCCAGAATTCTATTAAATACAATAAAGAATTTTATATGTGGTGGGAATTTTCATGATTTTCAGAAAAAAATTAAAAAATGACAAACTTAATCAAATTAAGTAAGCTAGTAAGAGTGTGAAAAATGTTTTAAAAAGACTTTACTTTCTAGAATTTCAGAGAGTTAAAAAATGCCTAAAGTTGAAACAACCACTTATTCACAAAAGAGTAACATTTTAATAAATGATTAAAAAAAATTGAATACATTCCTAAAGTTGTTTTGTTTAATATGTATTATGGGAGTAGAGGGCTACAAAAAAAATAATTTTGTAGGAAACAATAATGCGTATGCTTGTGTGTGTGCCCAGATGGCAAACACAGAAAGTGTTGATGAATTAATCTCATTTTAAAAGGCTTCACAGGTCAGGATTTGGCAGCGTTACAGTTTCACTGCCTTGTATTAGCCTCTTTTTGGCAGACAAGCTCCTTTCCTGTCAGTCAGAGGGAACCTGTCTCAAGACATGTTTAAATAAGCCATACAGCTTAAACTGTTCATTACTGAGCTACACACATGACAGTGTGAGTGTCTATATAGATATATAGAAAGACAGAGAGAGACAGGAAGAAAGAGAGAGAGACCTTTCCTGATCGTTTGCCAATGATGAATAGCTTTTAGTGTGCACACACACACACACAAAGAAATGATCCTCTCCACCTGGTTACCATTCCAGAAGAAAACAAAAACACAAATATTTGGGCCTCCGCTGGTGTCTTTACAGAAAAGAAAAGAAAAGAGAGGATTTTTACAGGCGGGTAACCTCAGCCAGGGTGGTCTAATGCTCACATGTGAGTTTGTGGGTGTGTTTGTGTGTGTGTGTGTGTGTAAGCATGTGTGTGCTTCAAACCAGAGTAACAAACAAGATAAATTCTCATTAGCTGCTACATGCTCTGTAGAACTCAATCACTGAAGTGTAAGTCAAACAGCAAAATGCAGAAGAGAGAGAGGGAGAGACAGATAAAGAGACAGACAGAGCGAGAGCTGCAGAGAAAACAGATCAATTACTCATTTACTGTACTCATTTATCCTCATGTTGTTCCAAACCTGTATGACTTTCTCTCCTCTGTGCAATACAAAAGGAGAAAACTTTCCATACAATGAAATTGAATGGTGACTTACATTTTGCCTTACATTTCTTTCTGCATTTCCACTAGGGAAAGAAAGTCTAAGGGTTTGGCACAACATGAGGGTGAGTAAATGATGACAGAATTTTCGATTTTGGGTGAACTATCCCTTGCCATTTTGGGTGAACTATTCAGGTTTGAACCTTAAACATTAGCAAGCACATGCAGCAACACACACACCTTCAGTGGTTTTTGGCTGTGTGGGTCTGTTTCTTCGCCCTCCACAGCCGTGGTTTTACGCTTGGCAGCGGTCAGGTGGTACCTCTGGATGACCAGTGCCTCTTTAAACTCTTCCTGAGTCTTACACTCTAGCAGCTTCTGTCTGAAGGAGATGTCCGAGAACATGCTGGCGAACGTCCTGCCCAGCTCCATGGCCGTCTTAGTGCTTTTCTGTGAGAGGTCAGGACAGGAAATGGCAAATACAGAGATCAAACATGTGTACGTTACATTTGGTTATTAAGGCTAAATCAGATTTAGTGACACTTTAACTTTCCAGCCAAATGCTCTTACTCTGCTAATACAGACATGAGAATCTGTGCACATCACACACATGATTTTTGCTTTATCATCTTACGGATTGAGTCCATTTGGTATTTAAGTTACATAACATTTGTTTCCTTTCATTGCTTTTACACATAATATGGAAAGCGGATGTATTCTACACGTGCCAGCATGACAATCCTGCTTTTAATGTAATGACAAGATGTGTGTTTGTGCATTTATTTTTATTGCTTGTCAGAGAAGCAAAGGATTACGAAGCAAAAAAGTTTGCTCTATCGCCTGGTGAAATACAGAGGATAAAAAGAACTGGGCACATGCATAATCAGGAGAGAGACAGAGAGTGATTACGGCAACAGATGTAAACATATACACACAAACACAGAGATTTATGATGTAAACACAGACACAAAAAGAAGCACACAATGGCCTTTGAGGGAGCCAGAGGCCCCAAAGCCTTTACAGGGAGACTATGAGGGGAACACAAAAGTCTTTTAGACTAAGTACTTCTATGTGTCGTGTTAATGGGTCCTTCTCAAGAAACAGTGCCCTTTGTGTTTCATTTGTGCCCCAGTGACTCAATACTGATAGAATTAACAGGATACTGAACTCTTGTTATTGGTAAAATCACAGTGATTTTAGTTTTACACGTTGTGTATGTATTTTATAAATAAAATCTTTCCTAAAATTTTCTGGCACAAATGGCACAGTTTACTAACAACAACTCAGATAGCCCCCAAACCTGCAATTGTTACCTTAAGAAGCTTTATCTAACCCTTAAAAGTAGTTTTGGTGGTGTAACCTAATGTAATGAGGTTGGTTCAGACATGTTAATATTTTTGACTTGAATAAAACCAGTTAGTTCAGATGTTACTGCATAAAGCACTTTTTTTTTTTTCAGTGTATGGAGTTTACAGTGTTTTTCAGAGTATGGATGTCTGTGTATGTATTTTTGTGATTATATTACCATTTTAGAAGGTGCCAGAATGAGGATAACATAGCGGACTTCTGCACAATTTTCCCCCCAGTTCTGTGGACGATCCAGGCGAGAGATACACACGTGCCGCCTCTGCAGGTTCTTCACATTACAGCTGTCCCAAAGAGTTTATAAATCTTAATAAATCCTCTTTAAGATTTACACAGTGCCTTAATGTACATGGCACAGTATCAGATTAATTTAGCATGTAACAAGAGTAAAGCAAAAACATTAACAAATCCATTTGTTGAGGTCTAATGGAATTACAGAAATCTCTTGAACAGGGGTGTCAAAGTAATATATGGTCGTGGGCCGATTGGGGAAAAAGGCATTTTCTGTTCTTTTCCTGGTTTATAAGTCCACCTACTACGCAGTTAATATCAACACAATCTACTGTATTGAAAAGGAAAATAGAAAACCACTCACTACACTTGACTGGGTAATTTTATATGCAAGAAGCATTAATAAACCATATGAAGTTGAATAATATGTAAACAAAGGTAGGCCTATGGAACAAAAAATGAAATTGTACACTGCTGCATGTCTTATCTACATAAAATACACATTAATAAAAGGCTCTTTACTCAAACACTGCCTTATAAGAATCTGTCTAATTAGTCCAGCTAATAATCATAACACACCTGCTTGCAGCCATAAAACGTAGGCAATGTAGGTTCATGCATACAACGGCTAATATTAAAGGGACCTGTATGAAAGAAACTAATTTTTACTTAATGTTTCCTCACACTTACTTTTACTTACTGTTTTCTTTAAGGAGGGCCTCAACATCAGGCACCAATTTATCATTAGCAGCAATTCAATCATAACTAATTCTAATGTCTGACAGACAATTGAAAGACTCGGAAGAGAAACATTTTAGTCTAAAATGACTGGTTGGTTTGTCTCCATGTTTTAAGAATATCTTAGTCCTGTTGTCTCTGCTATATATGTAATATCATGGAGCTACTGTGGGTCATCCAAGAGTCATCTGTCATTCATAAAACTGACGTAATTCAAAGAAACATTTAACAACAGATTACTCTGTTTACTGAGCACCGTGTAGAACTTTGTAAATGGCTGAACATCATTGTAACAAAATTGTATTTACTGTTTAGGTATTTGCTCAGAACCCAGAGAGGGTCAGAGGGTCTTCAATGATTGTTGTTCATATCATTTTTTAGACTGATAGAAGTAAACAGA
The DNA here is from genome assembly GCF_019703515.2 of Myxocyprinus asiaticus. Taxonomy (NCBI): domain Eukaryota; kingdom Metazoa; phylum Chordata; class Actinopteri; order Cypriniformes; family Catostomidae; genus Myxocyprinus; species Myxocyprinus asiaticus. The sequence continues at coordinate 17,414,029 of NC_059366.1, forward strand.
CTTGGCTTGCTGTCCAAGGAGATGCTTGATGGTGGAACTTGACAGTCTTGATCAGTATTTTTGTTGTTTTTTAGTACAAATATCTAAACATCCCTAAAATAAGATACATATACTTGAGAAGCAAAATGCCTTAAGATATTATGTCATTTTTTCAGAGAAATCTAACAGAATGTTGATAGTTTTATATTTAAAACCAAGAAAAAAAACAACTATTGGCCAATTGGGTATGAATTTTATTAAATGGGGAAATAAGTTTATTTTATATAATTGCCCAAATAAGTTTTTTCTTTTTTAATTTCCCACAATAATCAACTAGGCTGTCACTTGGGGTGTAGATGGGATGTTAAAATACAGCCAAAGCAAAACTGCTACAACAGTGTTCCCACTCTTTTTCAGAATTCATTTTCCAGGACTTTTCCAGGGCATTTTAAAATAATAAAAGGGAAATAAAAGACAGGGATCACACCCTAAAGTAATACATTCCTCTCCTCAGAACTCGTAAAAATTTGTAGTTTTTCATACTTATTTATGAAATCAGCACTTTAATATGAGTTATTGAGAGCTTAGACATTGACAAATTCATTACTAATGAATACACACAGCTCCTAACTGTTAAACTCTTTATTAGCATCACCGAAGGTTGTTTTACTGTTTAAATAAAATATTCATGGTTGTTGGTATTGTTTTATAAAGTAGATCATTCTTATACTATTATTATTACATGTTAATGACTGTGTTTTTTTATTATATTTAAAAATATACATGTTTTAGGTGATTTACAGCCAGGGGTGCCTGCAGGATTTCATGCAAAGATGGGTATGAACAGAAACCTGATGAAGAAAAGTAGTGTACACTTATTGTCTAGGGGGGTCCGGAGGAATGTTCCACCATGAGAACATTTTTGCAAAAACAACACCAAAACTTAAAATTCTGTTGACTTTAACTGAACCATTTTTAAATTTTCTCGAGCATGTGTAGCATTCATGTAACTATTGGCTAAAGCATTTCTAAAAGACAGTAACCATTCAGAACAAACTCGTTCTTGCGATAAAAAATCAAGACGCAGTACAATGAATAGAGCAGAATGCAGGTGTCTTGAGATGCATTTTTTAACAGTTAAATTTCAGTTTAACATGACTGGCATCTAAAAATGCAGCGCTCCTGTAAGAGATGCTAAAAACACATCGCAACAGGGCATAGTGGTCAAACACATCAATTTAGTGAATGTTTACATGGAAACATTTGAAAAACAGCACGGGCGGCCGCAAAAACATTTTGATGTGAACAGCCCCTTATTCACATAACACAGCACTCACTGGCGATTCTCAAAGTTATCACTCAAAAAAGTAGCCTTTTTTTTTCAGCTGATTGTAGATATTCACTTCATCTAGCACTCTGTTTGTTCTCTGTGTTCTTAAGAATCCCAATACAGTTTTAATGAGAGTGAAACCACTCCAAATGATTCAGTGAATGAGCAGTCCGAATTAATCGGACTTAATCGCAAAATCAATTCAGCCTGTTTTGCAAACCTGTTTGGCCAATAAACTGAAAATATCTGCCTCAAAAGAATGATTCAATCATGAATCGGGCATCACTAGCTCTGATTTTAAACAGCTGACAGAAAAATGGACACACATCATGATTTCTGAAATACTATCTGAGAAAATGTTTCTCAGGTCAGTCGGAGCACTCATGGTATACACAGTGTGTAAACCTGCAGGCGCCACTGTATACAACTATTTGGGGTGTCAATATTTGCTTTGATAACAATTTGATTACGATTCTACATATGCTACTGATATTTCTGGCTTTCTTTTTCACACCGTAACACATACTGTACAGAATGCATGCGCAGAGAGTGAGAGAGGACATATGGTGATGTAACATTAGCATTAATTGTTTTGATAGTATTTTATAGTTGAAAAACAAATTACAAATATCATGTGTAGCCAAATAAGGCGTTTGTTTAAATCAAGCAGGATCATAGATTTTAATTCTATCTATAAGTGGCATATAAAAATTATGAACAAATGGTTATCATGATTCAAGGCGTGTGACTGAGCATGTTTCCAATTACATTTCCAAATATTCTCCAAATTTTTACAGATAATTAACATAATATATCGTAATCGGAGAAGATTACTTTGCTCAAATGAATGCACAGAGTTGTGAATACAAACACAGAAACCCGAACTCTGCGACATTAACTTTTAGTTTAAAATGCACTTTTGCCCCTCAATCTTGCGTGCTCTGCGTCTCCTTCGAGAGTGCTCCTGTTATCTGAGATGGTCTCTGTATCACATTGGATATTAGAAATAATAGATAGTTAAATTCCATGGATAGTTAAATACCCCTAACTACAGTATGTTTCAATATAATCAGAAACTGAAAAAGTAGGCTTATACCATAGCAAGATTAAAAGCAAATTAATTACAAATTAACAAGGCAAGCTTGCTGCTTACCAGTTAACATTCACTGCAAACATTCAAGCATAACATTCTCTAACTGCTGCACGCACCACCAAGAAACATGACCTAAGGTGCATTCAGTAGCAGTTGGGCTTGCACTGCGTTACTAAAATATCCCTGAACAAAGAGCTTTGAGCAACTAACGATTCATTTTGGGGCTTGTGGTGTTGGTTCTCTGCAAAGAAAAAATACTCAAATTAAATTAATTTCCAGGACAACACAAGATTTTCCAGGACATTTTACATTTTCTGAAGAAAAAAAAATGTAAATTAGTAATAGATTTCCCAGGTTTTTCTGGATGGATGGAAACCCTGTACAAGCTAGACTCCATGAATAAATCTCTGATGTTACCTTTATTTCTTATTCCCTCACATGATGAATAAAGGCCAATCTCATCTTCTGTGAGCTGTTCAGAGCTCAGAATCTCAGTAAATTTAAAAATAGAACTGATCAGGTCTTCTCACACACACAGAACAGAAGTTAATGCTTCACAATTCGATTTATTCTGTTGTTGTTTTTTTGCTGCCTTGATCTTAATACAAACTTTTTTGGACTAACATGTTGTTTGTCTAAAACCACATGTTAGCCATAACTTGGGAGAGCTGCTCAACTCACCACGCGCCCCACCAAGAACGAACCACATTATAGCGATCACAAGGAGGTTACCCCATGTGACTCTACCCTCCCTAGCAACTGGGCCAATTTGGTTGCTTAGGAGACCTGGCTGGAGTCACTCAGGGCGAGCTGCTTTTACTGTCCTCAGTGGGGATGTAATGGTATGGCGGTATGATGGTATACCGTGGTATTAAAAACAGACTGTTCTGTATATATATATATATATATTTAAAAAATCCCAAGTAAATGAATTATATTTCCATTTACTAATGGTTCATTTAATAATAAAAAATAATAAAAATCAATAAAAAAATTTTTTAATGAAAGATGAGAAAATCGCATTCAACACATCATGTCACTCTGTCAGACCAATGGACAGCAGCACATGAGCGCTGTGTAGAACAAAATGTCAGACTCAGAGAAGCCTCTTTTCCCCCACCTAAGCGGTTAAAGTCTGCTGTGTGGGAGTATTTCGGTTATTTAAAAGGCACAAGAGGCAACATCAGTGTTGACGGACACCCTATTTGCAAAATGTGTCGGCTCAGTCGGGAAACACTTCAAACATGAAGCACCATCCCACAGAATTTGTGGACATGAATGTAAGCAAAAAACTCTGTGAATTGTCTGGTAATCAATTAAAAAATATAGATCCCCTTCATAGAATACATAAGCAGATGCAATACACATTTACAAGACTAGTTACCCATTATTTGGAATTGGTTTATAAACTTAGTTCGTGCTTCTGCTTTCTAAGCGCTTATCTGTAACATTTTGAAAGACTAAGGCAATGATGTATTTGCAAAATAATAAAACCCACAGAAAGTCAAATTTACAGTGGTAAAACATTCATATATTACCTACAAATGTGACCTGATCCATCATTTTGGGTCATTTTGACCCCAAAACGCATTTTGAATGAGCGAGAAAAGTCCCAGCCATCAATAACAGATTAAGAAAAAAATGTATAATTCACATATACAAATTAATGCACAAATGTAATATTATATTTAACATTTTGGCAATATACTCCTCTCAAATTTATTGTTCTAGTCAAATAATGAACTACGGGCATTAGATGAGGTAAATGTCAAGCGTTAGATGACAAGCCGACTCCCCACGGTTGAAACACAGATTTGGCAAGCAGATTAAACATTTTAGTAATGTATACTGTATCTTTTAAAATCTCTGATATTTTCCATTTTGTGCTACTTGTAATAATGCACATACAATGATACACCCGCGGGCCGCGAGGACGCTGCTCGAACTTGAGGCAAAAACAGTGATCGGTGGTCATGGCAAAGACTGTCAAAATATTTTTTTTTTTGTGAATTTCATGATTTAAATTTTTTTTTTTAAATAAAATGAAAATCCTTATGTCTCATTTTGTTGGAGCAGTTCACATATGTATCTTGTTTGGCTCAATTTGATTTCATAAACTTTTTAAAATTACATCAATTCATTACACTGCAAAAAATATTTTTCTCAAGATATATTACTTGATTTCATTTACACAATATATTTACATAATATAATATAATGTTGTGTTTTCAGGGTAATTTATCAAAATTCAACAAGGTTTATGCTTAAAACAACGCTCCCGCCTCAGCACAGCTAACATAAATATGCGTACTTTTTTGCATCACAACCTACCCTGACTTGATATAGAGTATGAATCTGATTTGACATATATTTTACATTTTTCAATTATATTAAAAACCATTTGACTTATTGCAAAAAAAAATTTTTTTTACTTTTTTTAAACTTGTTTTATGATTATCTTATGTTTGTTTATGTCATGTGATTAAGAAAGTGTTCTAAAGAAACAAAAAAAATTAAGTTAAAGAACTTGTTATAACTAAAAAAATTTCTGTGTGTTTATCAGACATGTGCCAAACCTAAAATTAAAGGTTTAGAAGATAAGCACCATAATACCGTGATACCGTGATACCGAGGTATTTTTTGTGATGGTTTTCATACCGTGAAAATTTCATACCGTTACATCCCCAGATAATAGCAATAACAGAAAAATAAAACATTCTTTATATTTGTTGTATATACGTATGGCTTTTGCCCTATGTGGAAAACAAATGTGGGGTTGCGGGAACGGGAGCGGTCAGCACGAAAATCACTGCGGGCAGAGAGCGGGAGAACATGGAGTAAAATTCAGCGGGAGCGTTCGGGTGCGGGATAGAAATTTGCGGGAGCAGGCGGGAGTGGGATGGAAAAAAACAGTCCCGCGCAGACCTCTACAGTGGAGACCTAGAGGGGTGGGCTCGGTTGGTTTATGACAAGGCTGGAGAAAACGTTGTGATCCTTGTCAGCTCAAGAAACTCCTCAATGACAGTTGACAAAGCATCAAAGTGTAACATATTAGGACTTTAGCTTTGTATGGACTTTCATTTTGAAGTATAGTTTTGGTTTCTTGTTTTGTCTCTGTTCTCCCTATGATTGTTCCCAGGTGTTTCTTTTTAATTAGTCTTGTTAACCTCGCTTGTTCTCATGCATATATACCCTTGTGTTTTCTGTGTCTTTTGTTGGTTCTTTTCCATACTAGGCTGTAATGGTTTGTTCAGTTCTTGTGTGTTTCTAGTGTCTTGGTTCTTGTTTTGTTTTTTCATTAAATGTAGCTGCGTTTAGATCCTGCTCTCTTCCCTCATCTCTCCTCAAACATTACAGAAGAACCAAACCGAATCCATGGATCTACAACTGAATTTGTGGAACTTTGCAGGGCAGGACTTCCCTGCTTGGATTACTCTGCTCACTTTTGCACATTAGCGAGCCGGTCCAACTGGGCGGACTCTCATTTGAAATCCATATATTGGATTGGATTAAATTATTATGACAACGTAGACTTGCCAGAGATGGGAGAATTCACATGGAGGGAGTACGTCAACATGACTCTGGGGAGTATTTTCCCTTCCTGTGAGAATGAGGTCAGTGCTCTCTTGTAGGAGATTTGCATGCAGAGGCCCCTCCACTCCCAACCTCAGTGGTCTCAGCTTCAACAGTCCCAGTAGTCTCAACCTCGTTGGTCTCGATGGTCCCAGCCTCGGTGGTCCCGGTATTCTCTACCTCAGTGGTCCCAGATTTGGTAATCCAGGGGATCACACCTTCTACATCGCCAGTTACTCTGACCACACCCACCAGGGACCACGAGCCAGCATTCACGCCGGCCACGGACCACAGGCCAGCATCCACGCCGACCATGGACCATGAGCCCATGTCCATGCCAGCCACGGACCACGAGCCCACGTCTATGCCTACCATGGACCACGACCCAGCGTCCAAGGCCAGCTCGACCCCCGAGTCTCCAGTGGCTCCGCTCCCCGAGTCTTCTAGTACTTTGCTCCCTAGCTGCCTTCAACTCTGAATCCTCTGAGCCCTACAAGTCCCAAGCTGCTTTGAACTCTGAATCCTCTGAGCCCTACGAGTCCCTAGCTGCCTTGAACTCTAAATTCTCTGAGCCCCAGGAGTTCCTAGCTGCCTTGAACTCTGAATCCACTGAGCCCTACGAGTCCCTAGCTGCCTTTAACTCTGAATCCTCTGAGCCCTACGAGTCCCTAGCTGCCTTTAACTCTGAATCCTCTGAGCCCTACGAGTCCTTAGCTGCCTTGAACTCTGAATCCTCTGAGCCCTACAAGTCCCTAGCTGCCTTGAACTCTGAATCCTCTGAGACTCTACGAGTCCCTAGCTGCCTTGAACTCTGAATCCTCTGAGCCCTATGTGTCCCTAGCTGCTTTAACTTCAGAGCCCTCTGAATCCTCTAAGTCCCCTGTTCCCTTGACCTCTGAGTGTCCTGTGGCCTTGACCACTGAGCTTCCTGTTGCCTTGACCTCTGAATTTCCTGTTGCCCAGACATCTGAGTTTCTTGTTACCCTTACCTCTAAGCCCTCTAAGTCACCTGTTGCCCTGACCGGTAAACCCTCTGAGTCCCCTGTTGTTATGACCTCTGCATCCCTAGCTGTCTTGACCACTGCACCCTCTGCGTCCTCTGCAGTCTTGATCTCTGCATCCCAAGCTGCCTTGACCACTGAGTCTGCTGGGTCCCCAGCTGCACTGACCTCTGTGATCCCAGTGGTCTATTGGTCGCCTACCGGCACTGCTCTGGTCTCCTATTGCTTCCAGCTGATCCGCTGGCTCCGCCCTGGTCATCTGCTGGCTCTGCCCTGGTCTCCTGGTCGCCTGCTGGCTCTGCCCTGGTCTCCTGGTCGCCTGCTGGCTTTGCCCTGGTCTCCTAGTCGCCTACCGCTCTGCCCTGGTCTCCTGGTGATTGCCAGTGGCCTCTCCTAACCCCTGTGGTCTCCATCTGGCCTGTTGTCACCTTGGTCACCTGCCATTGCTGCCTTACCTTAGCGTGATCATTGTTGTTGGATCATTGTTAACCTCGTTTGTTCTTGTGTATATACAGTACTGTGCAAAAGTTTTAGGCACTTCTGAAAAATGTTGCATAGTGAGGATGTCTTCAAAAATAATGATATAAATAGTTTTCATTTATCACTTAATGTCATACAAATTCCAGTAAACATAAAAAAGCTAAATCAATATTCGGTGTGATCACCTTTGCCTTTAAAACAGCACCAATTCTCCTAGGTACACCTGGACACAGTTTTTCTTGGTTGTTGGCAGATAGGATGTTCCAAGCTTCTTGGAGAATTTGCCACAGTTCTTCTATCTATTTAGGCTGTCTCAATTGCTTCTGTCTCTTTATGTAATCTCAGACTGACACGATGTTCAGTGGGGGGCTTTGTGGGGGCCATGACATCTGATGCAGGGCTCCCTGTTCTTCTATTCTAATCTTTTCTATTTGCAAAAGTAATGTTTGGGAGTCTAACATATATATTTCCTATTGACACCTAAAGCTGAAGATATAAATAACCATCTTAAGACAAATAATTTTGTGAAACATCTTATGTGCCAAAGACATTTGCACAGTACTGTATATACCCTTGTGTTCTCACAAGTGAGGGTAATCACTGGCACGCCAGCAACGGCGAGAGAGGAACAGACTATTTTATTTATATAAATTCTGCACCTGCATTCCAATCTACATCTTGATGTAATCCTTCCTCATGATCATGCAGCGTGTTTTTATGAGCTGAATGGGAGGCTAAACAAAAAGTTAAAATGTGACGAGACTGCAGTATACCCAACAGACTCGTGCAGAGCATGCAACCATTTTCACATCACGAGCAGGTTCACGCTTCACTTTCTGTAAATCGCACGAGTAAACACGCCCGCTTTGCTTTGGTCAGACTGCGCGGATGACAGCCTACATTCCATGTTTTATTTGTTTCTTTTTGCTTTCAGAACAACACGTAATGCGGAGTGGTGGTGGTGTAGTAGACTAAAGCACTGAACTGGTACGCAAAAGGTTGTTGGTTCAATTCCCACAGCCACCACCATTGTGTCCTTGAGCAAGGCACTTAACTCCAGGTTGCTCCAGGGGGATTGTCCCTGTAATAAGGGCACTGTAAGTCGCTTTGGATAAAAGCGTCTGCCAAATGCATAAATGTAAAAATGTAAATGTAAATGCAATAAAAAAAACACCGCTATTAATCCTTGCGATTTACAACCCAGCATACAGGTACACCCTCCTTAAACCATGGACATTCAAAATTACATTAAACGATTAAAAGAGAAAACATAAACCCACATGGTGGGGTTAAAAATTAAACGTGTGCTGTCGGCACAGCCATTGACCAGGAAAATAAAAAATGGCACTCCATGTCAAAAAGGTTGCTGTCCCCTGCATTACACAAAGATGCTTCGACCCCAGAGAAGGCGATAAATGACTTCACCATGTCTTTTAATTGACGGTTCCTTGTTCAAGGACTCCGTTCCTTCTTGGCACAGAATTCAGTGACAAAATAACATAACAAATGCCTCTTTCAGAATGTATATTTGGACCTAGTTCACCCCGATTGGCCTTCCTGTTTCTGCTGCATTGTTACAGAAATAATAATAGCAATAACAGACTAGAATTTGTACACTCTTCCTAAACAAGTTATCGAACAAGGGCTTGCATTTCATGCTTTAAATTTTGGATTGTATCATCAATGGTTTTACCAAATTTTTTTTTTTATTAATTAAATGCAACGTTGGTGGAAAAAAGGAAAATCTGTTGCACTTTATTTTACAGTATGCATACTTTCAGTATACTTACAGTGTACTTAAGAAAGTACTGAGTATTATTAGGTAACTACATGAACTTAATATGGGTTAAAGTTAGGGCTGGGGTTAGGTTTAGGGTTAGTACCTTGTATTTACTGTAGTTGTTGTAATTATATAGTACGTAAATATAGAACAGTACTGTAAAATAGAAAAATAAAAAAAATAAAAAATCTTTCAAATTCTTTCAAAAACATAAAAAAAAATTCTAAGCTTTCAAACAGTATTGTATCTAATATAAAAATAGTTTTTTTGCACCTCTCCATGGGTCCAAACCATAATTTGGACACCCCTGCTCTAGAACCACTCTAGGGTCTGTTTTATGGGTGTAAGAGAAGTCCAGGTACTCACAGGATGCAAAGCCAGGACTGCTGGTACTGGATCCCTGTGGCTGTGGCTGTCACACACTGCAGCGTCTCTGACAATAGATGCACTGTGAGGAAAGAAGGCAGGGGTTAATCGTGAGTGGCAGTACACTAAAGAAAGAATTGAACAATCAATTTAAAGTTAACTACAATCTAGATGCCACTCTGAAAGAACTGCAAATTAAGACTGAATGGAACATAAGAATAGTGATACTGCTCACGAGTTTGACACTGAGATTAAGTCAACTGACTTTCACTGTATATGGGGACAAAAAAAAAACAAAACAAAAAAAACACAAGAGGATGTGAAATGAAGGAGGGGCTGGTAATTAAATCATAGCCCTCTCATCTTTATGAAAAGACTAATGCATATCAAGGTAGAACAGAAGCAGTAGCTCAGCAGAGGACAATACACATCACTGCAGCCAGCGTGAGTGACAATGAAGACCTTTCCAAGAACAGCACCAAATGTTTAATTCAAATTAATAAATCTGTATGTGTGTGTCCTGCCCTCTGCCTTGTGTAGCTGTGAGCTGTCCCGCATATTAACAACAAGCAGTGTGTAGGTATGTGTGTGTCTTTGTGTGTGTCCTCTGTCCAGCAGAGGTAAAAGATGTGAGTTGATCAGTATGACCAGCAAAAACAATATGTGTGTGTATGTGAGTGAGTGTGTGTGAGCTGTTTAGCAGGCAGGATGGATGTCTCTGCCACACAGACACGCTGTCTCATCAATAAGACATCACACACTCACACCCTGGACGGATGGGTATCACCATGACAACACACTAAGCACCATCGAGAAATAGACAGGAAAAGAGATAGAATGAGGGGAAAAGAGTGGTAACTTATCAATGGAGCAATACAGGGCAATACAAAAATCATGTTGAAATGGCGGGAGGATAAACAGCTGAGAGTGCTGTGTACAAATCTCTTTCCACAATACTTTTGAAAGTCAAAAGTACAAAGTGGCATGTTGTGCACAAAGTGGCATGTACACTTGAGCATAAAGACACACACATTCACACACACACTAAGGGCACGTCCACACTAATCCTTTTTCATCTGAAATTTCTGTTTTCAGTTTCCTAACGTAATCATTTTCCAAAGTATGCATTACTGGAGAGCGTTTTCCATTTTTGGTAGAGTAAAATGCTGTTTCAGTGTGAACGAGAGGTGTAAACATAGCAAAATCAATGCGTATTTAACCAAAAATTAATTGGTGAGGATGTGGCCAAAAGTAAACCGATTTATTGAATATTGTTGCCGATCAAAAAAAAAAAAAACATTATCGGGATGTTTTAACACGCTTTTTATTTTGCCAGTTTTGTTTCCGAAAGGCCGAGCCAGTAGGCCAGTTTTGGCCCTGTTCGTTGTATCACAACTTGAGAATATGAGAGTTTTGAGACAGCCATCTTCCATCACATACCATCTCTTATTCAAATCTGAGTGGCAAAAATGCAGATAGAGTTAGGATGTTTGATATATTTCCATTAATCAATTTAAACGGTCTCAAACTGTTTCCAAATATTGACTCGATATACATATATATATATATATATATATATATATACACACATATACACACAAAGGCTGGGAAATTGTACATTTGTTTAACGCAAAAAAAATAAATAACGCAATTAACAGTTTCTGTTTTTTTGTACTTCCTGAAATTTCATGCGATAGATGAAAGGTGTCCTGAGTTGTTCCTGGAAGGCTACTCAGCCTTACAGGCTCGGATTAGGGTGGGGGCCAGGGTTAGGGCATCTGCTGCCTGCCAGGAACAAACCCAGAACCCTTCTCCACTTTCTGTGGCTAAAATGGGCATATACATTTTCAGGAGGAGTCCCGGGCATAATATACACGGCAGCGGATTTACTGTACGGAGAATGAAGACAGTGATGAATGAGGCCTGCAGGAAATATGGGCAAGCTGCTGTATCAATTTGCATTGCTCGAAAAAGCTCAATAATTTTCATCTGCACCAGTGTCAAATGCGGAACCACCCAAAAGAGACCCAGCAAGTGCGCGATAGAGACTGAAGGACCTGAACGTTCAGCGAGCTACTGCCAGGTGTACTTGCAGTGACTGAGCGGCAGCCAGAGAAAATAATAGTTTTGAGATTTTAAACTGCAGCAAATTAAACTTCAGCATTCAATATGTTTTATATCTGTATGTATAGTGTCTAATAATGCTTTGGCAATGTACACTTAAGTTTCTCTTCTCAAAAAAGTTTGATATGAATTAAATCTGCCCATTTGATCCTATTATTAAAAAAAGTCCCCTGTAAAACACCAGAACATTTTTCGCAAATTTTAATTACAACATGATTTTATGGCGTGTATACATATACTTGTATCCATGATTAATACCTGTAAAAATGTGTCTAATTAAGTCTATCCCTAATATCCCCCTATATTTTTTTTTTCTTCTATCGCCCAGCCCTAATTTACATGCATTTAAATTCAGGTAATCAACTTGGCCAACCCCACCTCACCTTCTCTGATAGCAGCCAGAGGCCTGGACATCAGGATGAAACCAGATGCTTTTATTCACACACACTAAAGACTTTCCCTCAAGATATTAAAAGTCTTCTCACTCCTTGTGTGTGTGTGTGCGTGTGTGTGCTGCATAAATATTAACCAGAAAAAGACATCCGAATGACAGTGGCCTTTTTCGATCACAACAGTGGAATGCATGCCCAGCCAATCAGCCAAACTGCAATGAGGCAGGAATGAGAGAGGAGATGATACAACCCAATCTAACGCACCACCACGAGGAATGGAATCACTCAGTATTCAGCACTGATTCTTTTAAAACAACCCAAAATCATGTAATTCCAAATGTGTGGATACTGATTTCAAATTGGATTGTGTCACTGCATCAGCTGGAGAATGCAGTAAATTGATGGATCTGAATACAAAAACAGAGATGCATGTGTCTATTGGACTAATGGTACATGTCAATCACATCCAGTGGAAACAGCGGCACTCGGGGAAAAACACAGATGAAGTGTGGGTAACATCCCATATCTGATCATTTCTTCCTTACCGTTGTCATAGAAAATGAAATTCGCCGACCTGTCTGTGCGAGAAAATTGAAGACACATGAGCACACATACTCAGGCACATGCACACAAGCATACAGTACAAACACACACACACACACACACACACACACAATGAAACTGAGTTCAGCTTGGAAAGGAAAGAGTTAAAAGTTAGGCTGAGTATAGAAACACATGTCATGAACACCAAATGCAAGACAGGCAGTGAAACATCTCTCTCAGACACAAATTCAGATAACCCACCCACCCACACAGACACACGAAACCTCACTCTCTCACTAATTGGGGCTGGGTTGTCAGGCAGATGCTCAGGTCTCTTTACTCAGATGAAATATGATTTTTCTCCATCTTTCATTGTGCGCAAGTCTTAGCAGAATGAGACCTTCATTTCCATTTCATTCTAATTTGATCTTCAGACTGATAGGACTTTGGGACATAAAAGTGTGTGCATGTGAGTGTGTATGTGTAAACGTCTCACAATTAGATCCCATTCATGTATTCTTACCCAAATGAGCATATATTATCATATTCATGACATTCACATTTCAGAACCCAATCACACATCAGTTCATTTGCATGTTCCCAGGCTCATATCATTAATATAATTCTCTCTCACATGTGAGCTATGTATCCTAGCAACAGGGATGAGGTAGAATGTATCATCCCCAGACTAAGAAAACCCCAAATCTACGGCCTCACTATAATCCATTCACACAACTTGACACTCAGGCACAGATTTGGTGTTGTGTTAAACCTGACAGGACTGACGGTACAGCACAGTCCAGTCTAGGCTTAATTGATGAGCAGGATACCAACTAAAGATATTTTCCTGCTTACTCAGTGTGAATTTGGCAACGATGGTAAGAACCACAGAGATTACTGGTGAGCCAGAAATGATCAACGCAATCCAGAAAAAGCTTGGGCTGCCCAGTTAAAAGCTCAAGGGAAATGACATCAAATGACATTAATGTGGCCTGATTTACACAGTTTGATTATACATTATGTGGTCATGAATATTTAATAAATCAGACTACATTTTTTATTGCATGCAATGCTTAGAAGGGACTCTGTATCAGGAAGTAGAAAGAAATCTGTGAGCATTAAGTGCAAACTGAATCAGGACAGAAAATAATTGTGTAAAGTGATGAGAAATATCAGAGGTGATTTTTACACATGCACTCCAACCATGCAAGTTAAATTATGAGACAAAGATTATTTACAATTCTAATGTATAATAGTACAACCTGTGTATAGCAAGAACACTTGCCAAGCACTAAATGCTAGTTACAATCTGTAACTTTATGGAGCGCAGTCTGATACCGAAAGTAAACATTTTATTTATTTTTTTAAAGGGGAACAGATTTTTTTACGATAACTTTAAAACATTTAAATACAGATACAACCTTCATGGTTGTTAATAAATGGAATATGCTTCTATTGAAGTGATCAGTCCATGCTATTTCAATTTGATGAACAGTAGAAGACCACATCGGTTTCCACTTCTGTCAGCCAAGAACAGAAAGCTGAGGCTGCAGTGGCCACAGGCTCACCAAAACTGGACAGTTGAAGACTGAAAGAACGTAGCCTGGTCTGATGAATCTTGTTTTCTGCTGAGGCACACAGATAGTAGGGTCAGAATTTGGCACCAACAGCATGAATCCATGGACCCCACCTGCCTTGTGTCAACAGTCCAGGCTGGTGGCGGTGGTGTAATGGTGAATGTTTTCTTGACACACTTTGGGCCTGTTAATACAATCAATCATTGCCTGAATGCCACAGCCTATTTGAGTATTGTAGCTTCATTGCCACAATTTACCCATCTTCTAATGGCTACTTCCACCATAATAATGCACCATGTCACAATGCAAATGTCATCTCAAACTGGTTTCATGAACATGACAATGAATTCACTGTACTTTAGTGGCCCTCCCAGTCACCGGATCTGAATCCAATAGAACACCTTTGTGATGTGGTAGAATAGGAGATTCGCAGCATGAATGTGCAGCTGACAAATCTGCAGAAACTGCGTGATCCAATCGTGTCAACTTGGACCAGAATATCAAAGGAATGTTTCCAACATCTTGTGGAATCCATGCCATGAAGAATTAAGGCTGTTTTGAGAGCAAAGGGAGGACCTACCAGTATTAGTATAGTGTTCCTAAAAAAATGCTCAGTGAGTGTATATGGCCAGTATATATTCTCAACTGACCCAGTATTAGTATTGTGTTCCTAAAAAAGTGCTCAGTGAGTGTATATGGCCAGTATATATTCTCAACTGACCCGTCATTGTCTGTTGTCTGGGAAAAAGTTAATTTTATGCCCAGCTTACAGGCTAAATACTGAGAAAAAGGCATCCCATTCTCTATAATAGGACAACCAGTGTATTTCAGCAAGAGGTTTTATTCACCTCATTCACACTCTGTCTCTCTGTGTGTCAGTGTCTCACCTTTTGAGTGTTTTTGGCAGAAAGCCCTAATGAGGTGCTTAACTTCAATATTGACAGTAAATACTAAGATTTCAAAAATGTGTTAAATGAGACACTTCTACCTGATCATCTTGCCAAAAAAACAACTGTTTCAACAACTGTTTTAATAAAAAACTGCATACATTGAAATAGCTGCCACTAATCTGTATCTCAGGTGGTGTGGTGGCGTCAATATGCTGAGGGTGTGCAGGTCAATCTTCCTGAGAAGAAAAGAGTTAGTGCTACTGAGAGTGCCTGAGCTCTTCTGTGTCCTCTGGGAAGGTTCAACAATTCCAGTGACTCTAATGTGGATGACTGGACAGAAGAGTGTTATTATCACCTGACTTGCTTTTATGGGGTCAGTTAGAGAGCAAGTCCTCTCTCTGACACATCCTACATGAGTTTCAAAGCAGCGGTGTCGACAGGGATGGAAATCAACTTTATTATTGTTAAAACACTTCTGAATAGCTCCCTCATTGTTTAAATTACAGTTTTGATGCTATTTTTTTTTTTCAGTTTGCTTAATTCACTTTAAGTGCTACAATTTCTCTCCCTTTCTCTCTATCTATTTATCTCACTCTCTCTCAATTCAGTTCAATTCAATTCAATTCAGCTTTATTGGCATCACAGTTGTAGTACAGTATTTCCAAAGCATTGTAAAGTTATTTCTATATAGATTTTTAAATACGATACAATAACACACTCTCTCTCTCTCTCTCTCTGTCTGTCTGTCTCTACCCTGTTCCTCTGCTACTCATTTTTCATACCATTTTAATGTAAAATTTGTATTATAATTTCTAAAGCATTATAAATTAAAATAACATTAGACTGGCTTCAAACCACTGGGTTTATATACTTTGAGGTGTCAGTAACACCATCTCTCTGAGGTATTGAGCAACCTTTCGTAGGTATTCTTAAAGAAAAACCCCATGCACACACACACAAAGAGTAACACGCACGCTCACCATTGACCTCCTGTGACCCGGCGTCTGTGAATAGGGAGCTCATGATTTCCTCGAAGTTGCAGGAGGGCTCGGCGGTGTGCGGGTCCTGCGAGACGTGGCGGAGCATTGTCTTCAACACATCGTCCAGAGATGCCTCATCCTCATGCAGCAGAATACTGGCCCTCTCCAGAAACCCGTCCAGATCTCTATGAGCACGCACCTCTTCCTCAAAGTTCATTAGCTTTACATACTGAGAGAACCAATACAAGTACATAAGTCATTACAGTCATTTTACCGAGGTTAAAGGCAGAATGACAGTCTCAGTCACCATTAACTTCCTATGTATGGAAAAAAAATGCAATGAAGCACCAAAAGTTGGTAACTCACATTCTACATATTTCCTTACGTGTTCCACAGAAGTCAGAAAGTCATACAGGCTTGGAACAATATGAGGGTGAGTTAACGGTGACAGAATTTTCAT
This sequence comes from Myxocyprinus asiaticus, assembly GCF_019703515.2. Lineage (NCBI taxonomy): Eukaryota > Metazoa > Chordata > Actinopteri > Cypriniformes > Catostomidae > Myxocyprinus > Myxocyprinus asiaticus. Next base: position 17,430,597 of record NC_059366.1, read on the forward strand.
TTTAGGGTGAACTTTCCCTTTTGGACACATCAACTTATTTAAAGTAATAATACAATTCTCAAAACTGTTAAATAACATAAATAAAGGTATGGGAATTAAGTAGTGACCAAAAAATGTTAAGCAAATCAAAAATCAAAATAAATAAATGTTTTTCATTCATTATACGGTCCAATGCATCCATTAAAAAAAAAACAATAAATAATAATAATTAATATTACAATGACAAAATTGGCTCAATTTACAATATATTAGTCTAAAAACATTTAAAACACTTAAGCTTCAGCCTTTAGATAAAAAAGTTTTTTTTTTAAGATCATGACAAACACAAATTCAGTCAAGTGTGTCCAAACTTTGACTGTTAGTGAATTTGGCATTGTACATATGAGGACTTGATGAATCAATACAGAATACAATTGATGTGCGGTCACAGGTGTGCATATACTGTATTGGCCATTTCAAAACTTGCCTCTTGTAATCAGATTGCAGAGACCTATCTTTTTTCTAATATCTGTTTTTAAAATATCTGTTTGGCATGTGGATGTAATGAAAATGTCTCACCCTTCGAGACGTGTTAAGCAGAACACAGCCATGGACATCGGATTCTGTAGGAGAGAGAGACAAAGAGGCCTGAGGGAGTGTATTCAACTGTGTGCCAAAACAACAAGCATCATAAACCACCTTTTAGAGTTTTTAAGAAGAGAACACATAGTTTCTGTTAGAGCGTTCTGATATCGTGAAAGTGTTTGAGGGAAAAAAACTGCAACAATGAATATCAAAGCCATCTGCATCAGAGAGCCCCTACTGTCACCTTCTCAACAATATAACACTTTTTTCTTAAATATCTGCAATGAAACGAGTTCAGTGCCAAATACAAAACAAAATATCACCCCCACAACACCAGTGCTTATTACTAAATGCCAAACACAGCACAACATACTCCACTGAATGCAAACAGCATTCAAACTCTGAGGGGCAGAAGCAGCACATGTGTTCATATGTGTTGCTGTGTCCCTGTTTGTCCTTTATTTGTGTAATTCATGTTTTGCATTGTCCTCAGGTTTCACTGAGTTCAGCTTGAAACCCTAATGTGATGGCTGCATACTAAGTCCTTCTCCATATAGAGATTATATAAAGCGGACAGCCTTTATCAAATAGACATCCCTCAGTCCTGTGCATGTGCCCCGCAAGAAGTCCTGCCCCTGGAAAAAGATATTCAGGCAGGATTACCACAACCTGCCGCTGACTCCTGCACTGCCTTAGCTCCAAGATTAAATAGCCCCTTGGATGCGTTTGGGATTAAATGAGGAAAATTGAGAATAAAAGCTGCACTTTAAAAGCACAACTTTGGGTTTTAATGAGAGGTAAGACTATGTGTTCAATTAATAATGTTACATAACCTCTCAAACCTTTTAATGGCTTAGCTGCCATTTGAAACCAATGCTTTTATTCTCTGCTCTTCCATCCCTATGTCTTTCTGTCACCTTCCATCTCTCTTTGTCATTTAAATTTGCAGACGATTTAGTTGAACACACAATATACGTTTAACGCTATGTGAGGTCAAATGATATTGAAAACATCCAACCATCTACATTAATTTAAGCTCAGCGAGTTGTGTATGAATCTCAAAACCACTTTATTAACATGAGATAAAAGCCAGCATTAACTGAACTCTATTACACTGATACAATCCCTAATCCAAAGGGAATTCAGCAATTAACCAGTTATCAAAACCACATCCAATCAAACCAGCATCAATGATTTGCCGGGGGCTGGTAATCCTCAAGACATATCCTCACGCCAGTGTGTGGTCTACTTCTGAAATGAAGATGCAAAGCCCCCTCTCTGCTTCAGTGTTTTTTATCCTAATGTAAATTCATGTTCCATTTTATGTTTACACAGTTTTTCCAGTCATCTAACACTACGTTTATACTACCATACTATTTATTAAAACCAAGTCACATCAAAATCTCATTAAGTGTTGCTTCAAAATAATAACTACAATAATACAGTAACAAGCAAATATTATGCACATTTTCTTTTATGTATTGTTTTACTACTAACTGTTGTTTGGCTATTATTATTATTATTAGTCACCTTCCGATTAGTCGACAAATTCTCGGTAAACAACACAGGTTAGGTGTGGAGTATATACCGATTAAATCGATATGCTGTACGGATTTACCAGTAAAAATCTGTCAACCGGTAAAAATCTTTGAGTATAGTTTCTATCGTGGATACCATTCAGAAATTGTCATTATATTACTACTTTTATTATAGAATTATAGTGTTATATGTTATCCGTCATTGGTTACAATAACATTATTTTTGCATTAAAAGTTGCCTATTTCTCATGGTCCTGGATGAGAGTGTGCAGAGAGAGAGGACACATAAAGATGTTTAAATTGAAACATTATGCACTGATTTTATTTCACACCTCCTAAATGGTTTTCTTTCTGTGTTTTTTTTTTTTCAATCTGTCAAAATGACAAACATCATTTTGGAATTGTCCTTCAGTGTTTTAAAGATCTGGAATAAAAAAGTTTTCAGTTAATGCAATATCTGCTTCTAATCATTTTACATTTCAAGAGAAAATGAGGAAGAGATTGTTAAGAAAAATCTGCGTCCTCCGTGGTGTGGAACTGACCCACCGCTGTAAGCCCCGCTCACCTTAGTTACTGCTGCTGACACTGTAAAGCTTTCCCGCTGACTGTTCTGCCACAAACTCAGAGAGAGAAGTGATCGCACTGAGTAAATTACCTCAAGAATTATTAAATAACATTTGTGTCAACTGTGCATTTATGTACAGTGTATAGTATACATGTAGTGGTCAAAAAGATTTTCAATATCCAATGGAATCCTAAATCCAAAATGAATTTCTGATGAAGGCGTTTGCTTCAGAATCAAACCAAATGCTTATTTTCAACTTAAAAGAAAGCTAATTTTTGCTTGGATTGAAATATAATGTTGAGTAGATAAAATATTATTTTTAATAATTAGTTATTTATTGATAAAGGTGTTTCATTGCAATGGACATGACAGGATTACCATTGCTTTGGATATAATTTTCATTGTTTTTTGAGAATTATTTAAAACCCTTACCATGAAAATGTGTATATCGTGACACAGTATATATCATAATCGACCCCATATTTTTGCTTAGATTGTAATGAACGATACAGGCACGGAGGTGTATCTTTAAAGCCAAATGCACACAACACGACTTGCAGTCTTATGTTTGCTGTCATGTTGGTGTGAACACTTCATGACTGATCACAGACTGGGCCTATCAACTACACGACCATTCATCTAGACTGAAACTACAATCACAAAATTCATTCACAAACTCGCACATATACTGTAGCAACGGGAGAGTTTATTTGTAATAACATGCCCACAAACAACATAAAAGATGGGCTTGCACCCATTATTGCAATGATTTGCACAGAATGGGAAAAAACTGCTGAAAATAATGATCAGACAGTTGATGTGGGTGAAAGGAAAATTACTAATACAAATTAAGATCTATAAACAATTATAAATGGAAACATAATTATAAGGATGATAATAATCACTGAAATATAAATCACAGTTCGAGGTGAACTTGTTTTTCTATTATTTTGTTTTAATAATAGAGGTATAGGCTATATATAAAGTGACCCTGCAGACTTGCGCTCACAACGAACTGCTCTGTGGAAATAAAGTGAACTGAACTCAAAGCACCTCCTGAGCTGAGACGGTTTGAAGTCATTTGCAGCATTCTCATAGACTATATTATTCTTGCAAAAAAATTTCAGAAGACTGAAACAAAGAAAGAGTGAGAGCCCTTTACATACGTGTGTTCCACAACTGCATGCCTCCGAACAAACAGCGCATCAGACATGCACATATACAGCATTTCTGTCATCTGTTCTTAAAAATATAATGTGTTTCTTCAAGCGCATATCTGTGTCTAACAGCATTTCTTGTGTCATTCCAAATCTGAGACATCTTACTGTTACCCACCATGCACACTCTATTCGCTACCTGCAATTAAACGTCTTCTGTTAGTGTGCATACTTTGCTGCCTGTGTAATGTAATACGTTGGTTAAGAACATCTGGCTTTCAATGCGTTATTTAGGTTCATTTATCATTTCTTTATTTAAGGCTATTCTAATCGTTAGGCTATTATATTAATATTGGAAGTTACATTCATAATGTTTCCCCTTTTTACGCGGTATAAAATTTCACTCCAGTGTTTTCCCTTGTAAACCGGTAACATCGTATACCGTGGCAAAACTACTGCTAGCTTCGACGACCTTGTCAGTCTGGCCATCAGGGTGGATCATTGTCTTTCTCACCGCCGATGCCTGCGACTACCACAGGTGAAGCCACTCCCAGAACTGCCTTCTCCACCTTCCCTTGCCAGCGAGCCCGAACCTATGCAGTTGGGCAGCACGTCACTGCCCTGCAAGGAAAAGGAACGCCAGCGGAGGCTGAGCTTATGCGCTTACTGTGGCGGTGAGGGGCACACACTGGCTGGCTGCACCATAAAAGCCAGCCGCTCACCAGGAACCAGGGGACTGTTGGTGAGCGGCACTCATTCTAATCAGTCCCTGAAGCTCCGCACTCTACTGCCTGCCATCATCCTCTGGAGGGAGGTTCGTCACCAGGTCTCCATCCTTATCGACTCTGGCGTAGAAGGGAATTTTACTGATACAGATCTAGCAACAAGACGGGGTTCCTGTGGACCCGCCCATCCAGATTTGCGCACTTGGTGGGTCTTCGCTCGGCTGGATCTCTGGAGCCACGTCCCCGGTGAGTCTGAGAATTTCAGGCAATCATGAGGAGGGGGTTGTGTTTTACCTGCTTCAGACCCCGGCCACTCCTGTGGTTTTGGGACACCCGTGGCTGGTGAAGCACAACCCCCGTATAGACTGGGCTGGCAATTTTGTGTCTGAGTGGAGTTCTTACTGCTCTTCCCACTGCTTGGGGTCGGCACAGTTTCCTGTCTTCTGTCTCTGTGTGTCAGGAGGGAACGATTGACCTTTCTGAGGTTCCGGCAGTATATCACGACCTGAGGGTGGTCTTTAGCAAGTCCCAGGCTGCATTTCTTCCTCCATACCGCGCGTATGACTGTGCGATTGATCTCCATCCTGGCACTTCTCCGCCATGCAGACGGCTCTTCTCTCTATCAACCCCTGAGCGGGAGGAGATGGAGGAATACATTAGTGAGTCTCTGGCAGCTGGCCTCATCCGTACGTCTTTGTCCCCGCTAGTGCAGGGTTCTTCTTTGTGGGGAAGAAGGATGGTTCCCTACGCCCCTGCATTGATTATCGTGGGCTGAATGACATCATGGTCAAAAATAGGTATCCGCTACCATTGATGTCCTCAGCCTTTGAATTGCTGCAGGGGGCAACCGTCTTCACGAAATTGGACCTCCGAAACACATACCATTTTGTGAGGATCAGGAGGGTGGAAGAGTGGAAGACAGCGTTTAACATGCCCACGGGGCACTTTGAATACTTGGTTATGCCCTTCGAGCTTACCAACGCCCTAGCCGCCTTCCAGACACTTGTCAACGACATGCTCCATGACATGTGGGCTGTTAAATGTTAATGTGCTCATAGTTAGGGTTTACTGGAAATTAATGATTTTCCTGAATTTTATGAAAAAGTATTTATTAAAAACATAAATGATTGTATGTTATACATTGTGTTCAAGGGTTTAAAATATGAATGTTACAATATATGTTACTATATAATTAATATAATGTTTACATTGGATTTATGGGTTATTTTTGTTCATCTAAGCATCTGGAATCTTCTGAAATCTACAGTTTTGTTTTTTTGTTTTTTACTTCAAGGTGCTGTGGGAAATCAAACTAACCTAACTTAAGTTTTAATATTCTGACATCACAGACACTGTTTTCCTTTCATCAGGCTCTTAATGATTTAAGTAATATTTAGGAACATCTGATGTCAAACCAGGCCAGTTTGTTTCTTAGTATTAAAAATAATTTGAACAGAACATATAATACACATGAGAAAAACTTTATCCATAATTTGTTCATAATTCTTAAAGATCCAGACTTTAAAGTCCTTTATTCACATTTAACTTGCCCTTATGTTTACCATAGTTCTTCCACTATTTAACAGTGACATTTATAATAATATGTAATAAGTTGAAAGTGGAAGTCAATCCTTTTCCCTTCCACTATTCTCCTTCTGTTACTCCTGAGGGACCAAATGAAGGAGGGCCGCAATGGCGGGATACTGAGTATGGACATTTTGAGGAGGATATTTCACCGGCACAAGCCTTGCGCATCTCTGATACTCCAACCTGTTATAGCTAGTAGGCATTGCATATCAAGCTGTTTTTCATTTGTTACCATGTTCTGTTGAAATTTAAAATTATTTCATAACTTGAAGGCATAGTTCAGCTCTGAAGTTCCATGCAATGCAAGTGAATGGGCACCAACATTTTGAAGCCCCCAAAAAACACAGAATAAAAGTAATCCATAAGACTCCAGTGGTTAAATCTATTTCTTCAGAAGCGATATGATAGGTGTGGGTGAGAAATAGATAAATATTCAAGTCCTTTATTCCTTTTAATTCTCCTCCCTGCCCAGTAGATGGAGACACACACATAGAATGTGCATCGCCAAAAATAAAAGAAGAATATGAAAGTGAAAATAAAGATTGATAGTAAAAAAAGACAAATATGGATCTGTTTCTCACCCACACCTATCATATCACTTCCGAAAATAGAGATTTAACCACTGGAGATGTATGAATTACACTTCACTCCATTCACTTGCATCGTGAGGACCAACAGAGCAGAAATATTCTTCTAAAAACCTTGTTTGTGATCAGCAGAAGACAGAAAGTCCTACACATCTGGGATGGCATTAAGGTGAGTAAATGATGAGAAAATTTTCATTTTTGGGTGAACTATTCCTTTAACAACAGACGTTTGAGGGTAGTGAATGCAACAAGAATGGTTCAGATTCAAAAACACTGTCTATTTATTAATCAAAATTATATTAATCATTAGCAGAATTAACCAGAATCATTAATCAGAGTGGAATCAGAGTTGGAAACACCATTTTTGAATTCCTTAATCACTGTAGAGGCCTCACAAATAGGGTCGCAAATTAAATAAAAAATTCTTAATTGACAATCATTAAAATGAATAATGAAAGTCAATTAATCATTAACAATGACAATAATAAACTATAAGTAGTGAACAGCTTGAAACTCAAAAAAAAGTATTTTTCGATCAAAGCGTTATTTATACAAAGTTAGATTTTTGGCTGACCAACCATTCTATTGCAAACTTGAAAACGGTAACATTGCAAAGGAGAAAAATGTCTTACTGTAGAAGGAAACGTGAAAACATGAAACAGCCACCAAAGTATGTGCATGTGAGCCTAATGTTTAAATATAATTTTAATAAATACACTTACCAAATGCAAATACTGGTATTTTCCTCTTAATTAGGGATGCACGATATTGGATTTTTGCCGATATCCGATATGCCGATTTTGTTTTTTACTTTCTTTGAAAAGAACATCAAGCCTCTCCTGTAGCAGAATTAACCATTTACAGTTGAAGTCAGAAGTTTACATACACTTAAAACTTATTTTTTAACAACTCCACAGATTTAATATTAGCAAACTATAGTTTTGGCAAGTCGTTTAGGACATCTGCTTTGTTTATGACACGAGTAATTTTTCCAACAATTGTTTACAGACAGACTGTTTCACTTTTAATTGATTATATCACAATTCCAGTGGGTCAGAAGTTTACATACACTAAGTTAACTGTGCCTTTAAGCTGCTTGGAAATTTCCAGAAAATGATGTCAAGCCTTTAGACAATTAGCCAATTAGCTTATGATAGGAGGTGTACTGAATTGGAGGTGTACCTGTAGATGTATTTTAAGGCCTACCTTCAAACTCAGTGCCTCTTTACTTGACATCATGGGAAAAACAAAATAAATCAGCCAAGACCTCAGAAAAAAAAAACTGTGGACCTCCACAAGTCTGGATGATCCTTGGGAGTAATTTCCAAACACCTTAAGGCACCACGTTCATCTGTACAAACAACAGTATGCAAATATAAACCCCATGGGACCACGCAGCATCATACCGTTCAGGAAGGAGACACATTCTGTCTCCTAGAGATGAACGTAGTTTGGTGTGAAAAGAGCAAATCAATCCCAGAACAACAGCATGCCTTGTGAAGATGCTGGAGGAAACAGGTAGACAAGTATCTATATCTACAGTAAAACGAGTCCTATATTGAACCTGAAAGGCTGCTCTGCAAGGAGGAAGCCACTACTCTAAAACCGCCATAAAAAAGCCAGACTACAGTTTGCAAGTGCACATGGGAACAAAAACCTTGCTTTTTGGACAAATGTCCTCTGGTCTGATGAAAAAAAATGGAACTGTTTGGCCATAATGACCATCGTTATGTTTGGAGGAAAAAGTTTGAGGCTTGCAAGCTGAAGAACACCATCCCAACTGTGATGCATGGGGGTGGCAGCATCATGTTGTGGGGGTGCTGTGCTGCAGGAGGGACTGGTGCACTTCACAAAATAGATGTCTTCATGAGGAAGGAAATTTATATGGATATATTGAACATCTCAAGACATCAGCCAGGAAGTTAAAGCTTGGTCGCAAATGGGTCTTCCAAATGGACAATGACCCCAAGCATACCTCCTAAGTTGTGGTAAAATGGCAAGGACAACAAAGTCAAGGTATTGGAGTGGCCATCACAAAGCCCTGACCTCAATCTGATAGAAAATTTGTGGGCGAAACTGAACAAAACATGTGCGAGCAAGGAGGCCTACAAACCTGACTCAGTTACACCAGTTCTGTCTGGAAGTGTGGGCCAAAATTCCAGCAACTTATTGTGAGAAGCTTGTGCAAGGCTACCCAAAACGTTTGACCCAAGTTAAACAATTTAAAGGCAATGTTACCAAATACTAATAAAGTGTATGTAAACTTCTGACCCACTGGGAATGTGATGAAAGGAATAAAAGCTGAAAGAAATCATTCTCTCTACTATTATTCTGACATTTCACATTCTTAAAATAGTGATCCTAACTGACCTAAGACAGGGAAAATTTTCTACGATTAAATGTCAGGAATTGTGAAAAACTGAGTTTAAATGTATTTGGCTGAGGTGTAAATTTCTGACTTCAACTGTACTCTTATTGTAATAACCTATTTTTTGCAGATGAAGACAGAAAAATCTCCCAATTCAACTTAAAATGTACAAATGTACACATTCACTGACTGTGATAAGGTTTCGGTGTTGATTTGCTCCTCCAAAATAACTTCATACATGTCCAGCAGTGATCCTGTTTGGGTCTTTTTCACTGGTGGATCCTCTGTGCTGGCATCTCTGCGCTGATCATCACTGACCATCATTTCATCCACGACTTTAAGCAGCAGCTCGCAAGCACTCCTCTTCTTATCCTCATCAAAATACCGGTCTTTGTATTGGGCATCGAGCATGGTTGCAACTAAATAAAGTGGTTCGCTTTGCACACCATTGAAACGATCACTGACTGCTTCCAGTAGGGTACTTTTGGCTGTCTGCATGCCTCTGTCTGTGTCACTGCACTTGCCAAGCAGCTGTGTCAGTGCCATAACAGCGGGAATCACATCAGCTGCAGAGGCTGCTGCAGAACAGATTTCTCTGGTCAGCTGCTCAAAGGGGACAAGTAGTGTGTGATCATATTTTCAAGAATTCCCCACTGATTTGCCATCAAAGATGCATGAAGTTCAAATTCAGCGGCATATGCACCTAGTGCCCTCTTCTGCTCAGCCAATCTTAGCATCATGTAAAACGTCGAATTCCACTTAGTTACAACATCTTGTTGAAGTCATTTTATTGGCATCCCGAGCTCCTTCTGTATCCCTTGTAGGCGACTGCATGCAAGTTGCGAATGCCTGAAATGCCCCACCATTCTTCTTCCTTAGGCCACAACATCCGCAATGCTGTGTTGCAATAGAACACCTTCATGCACGGCCAACTGCAGCGTGTGTGCCATGCATGGTACTCTTGGAACACCAAACCCCTCCGCTGCTTTTGTCATGTTGCGTGCATTGTCTCGTACTATATGCACCTTCTCTTTGGGGATTTTCCACTTCTCAATAATCCCTTCAAACATGAGCACAATTGTTGCTGCTGTGTGAGAGCCTGGGCACTCTTGCGAGTGTAGAATCACCTTTTTAGGGATGAAATACTCATCAATCCACTGGACAGTGAGGCTCAGCATACTGATAGGGTTTACACTTGATGTCCAGATATCCGCTGTAAAGCTCACAGAAGTGACATCAGCGAGGAGCTTCTCTATGTGGACATTGATGACACTATACAGTTCAGGTAAGGCCACATTTGAAAAGTAGCGATGGCTAGACATAGCATACCGTGGCTCTAATTAGTAAATCAATCTGCGAAAGCCAACATCTTCCACCACGCTAAAGGGTTGATTATCAAGAGCAATCATTTCAATTATTTTTTTGTTGAGAGCTTTCACCTTTGGGTAGTCGCTGCTGATTTATTTGAATTTTTTGCCTTTTCAAATGACTGCAGAAGATGCTCCTGACGAGTTTTCGCTGGTGCTGTTTTTACTTAAATAGGTCATAATGATTGATATGGCGATTCTTAAGATGCATTGTTAAATTTGTGGTGTTGAAGGATTATGGATTGGCTCTTCCTTGCATTAATGATGCTTTGCAGTTATTGCAAATAGCAACTTTGCTATCAGTCTCGCTTACTGTAAAGTAAGTCCATACCGCTGACATGATCTTAACACTAGCACTCCTTACAAACATTTGAGTTGTCACCGGTGCATAATCAACACGTCATCTTATTGGCAAGGCATATCAGCAAAATTTTTCTTTTCGGGCCAATGCCGATAATTAATTTTTAAGCCTTTATCAGCCGATTCGGGACGATATTAGCATGCATCCCTCTCTTAATATATTTTCAGTTCAGAGTTTTTTTGTTGTTTTTTTTTGTGGGGGGGGGGGGTTCTCCCCTTTTCTCCCCAATTTGGACTAAGTCCTCGTGGTGGCATAATGACTCGCCTCTATCCGGGTGGCGGAGGACGAATCTCAGTTGCCTCCACGTCTGAGACTGTCAATCCGTGCATCTTATCATGTGGCTCGTTGAGCGCGTTACCGTGGAGACCTAGCCCATGTGGAGGCTTCACACACAACTCATCACGCGCCCCACCGAGAGCGAGAACCACATTATGGTGACCACGAGGAGGTTAACCCGTGACTCTACCCACCCTAGCAACCGGGCCAACTGGTTGCTTATGAAGCCTGACTGCAGTTTAGAGTATTTTAATACATTCAGACTATGTTTAATATGAATTTGTAAAATATTTAATTTATTGTAATGTTTTACTTTTAATAGTAACTTTTATATAAGATACATATTTGAGTTCTTTAAACTTCATGTTGAAGATTGTGGGTTTTTCACACCTTTTTTATTTGAAATTAAGTAAAATAATAACACGTTGTGTGAATACAGTTAATAACATACCTCTACACTGGTGCGGTGAGATTTCACGTAAATGTACTACATCATGCTTTCCCGGGCAAGAACTGACGTGGTTGTCGGTGTGGATAATACAAGGAGACTAACAGATCAACAATGTTAGTTGTCATGTTGTACTTTAACACACTATCATGATGTATGCAGTAATCGTAATGCTAATTTATTGTTCCCGCTTCATCTTTACAAGCAAGGAATGTTACAGTGCGTAATTGTGTTTTGGACAGGACGTGACATGTCATGCAGTGCGGAAGCAGCAGTGCGCCCTCTAGCCGTGGATGACTGTATAGACAGTCTTTTCATGATCTGCTGGCATGATAACTGAACACATTTGTGCTGAAATTAATTAACCGACAATCGATAAGCTTAATCGATAAAATTATTAACTACAAATAATTGATCGTCAATTAAACAATAACATTCCTTCTTACAACCATTAAGATGTATAAATACTGTTCTTCATATGTCCCCTCTACCAAAAGCCATTAACACTACTACCTTAACCTCCATGCAGATTTTAGAGAATGTTTCTCAGTGGTTTCAAAAGAAATTCAGGCACATTTGCCTTTTTGAATGCATTTCATATTGCAGAGTAAATTAAAATGGAGATGTTGAAGGTTTGCACACTTTTTTTTTTAATCGTCACCTTGGATAACATTTTCTGGCAGAGACTGAAGACAGAAAAAGAAGAGGAGGACTTTGTGTATTTTTGAGTGACAACAGGTGACCTGTCACCATGTGTGGGTTTGGTGGTGGTGGGGGAGGGGGTGGGTGCCACGACATAATCACAGCACACCTGAGACTGTTGCCTTGGCAACAACTGACCTGCTAACCTGAGCATCTCCAGAGCTAATCAACAGCTCTGGGTCTAACTGCCATCCCACACTTAACTTACTCTCACAACACACACTTTCACTGACCTGTCCCTCCATGGTGTGTCTGGTTGCCGTAGAGATGAATGTCATCTCCTGATGGGATGGGAGAGTCCTGGCCCTCCTCTCGCTCCTCGCTCCCCTCCTCCTGTTCCTCTCGCTCCCTCTGCTCTAAGAGGAGACACAAACACATAAACAGTCTCAAACACTTTTCAATAAATACATGATATACTGTATACAAGTAGCTGACATCAGTGTTCTGCAGTGTGACATGCTATGCTATATCTCATAAAAAATAAAAAAAAATTAGAATTGTTAAATAAATTTTATACATGCCGTTTCTAGTTTAGTTAATTTTTCATATTATATAATTACACATTTATTATATAATTATATACAGTTGAAGTCAGAAGTTTACCTACACCTTAGCCAAATACATTTAAATTCAGTTTTTCACAATTCCTGACATTTAATCGTAGAAAACATTCCCTGTCTTAGGTAAGTTAGGATCACTACTTGATTTTATGAATGTGAAATGTCAGAATAATATTAGAGAGAATGATTATTTCAACTTTTATTTCTTTCGTCACATTCCCAGTGGGTCAGAAGTGTACATACACAATAAGTTGCTGGAATGCCAGTTCCTCCAGACAGAACTGGTATAACTGAGTCAGGTTTGTAGGCCTCCTTGCTCGTACACGCTTTTTCAGTTCTGCCCACAAATTTTCTATCGGATTGAGGTCAGGGCTTTGTGATGGCCACTCCAATACCTTGACTTTGTTGTCCTTAAGCCATTTTGCCACAACTTTGGAGATATACTTGGGGTCATTGTCCATTTGGAAGACCCAATTGCAACCGAGCTTTAACTTCCTGGCTGATGGCTTGAGATGTTGCTTCAATATATCCACATAATTTTCCTTCCTCATGATGAGATCTATTTTGTGAAGTGCACCAGTCCCTCCTGCAGCAAAGCACCCCCACAACATGATGCTGCCACCCCCATGCTTCATGGTTGGGATGGTGTTCTTCAGCTTGCAAGCCTCACCCTTTATCCTCCAAACATAATGATGGTCATTATGGCCAAACAGTTCGATTTTTTTTTCATCAGACCAGAGGACATTTCTCCAAAAAGTAAGGTCTGGCTTTTTTATGGTGGTTTTGGAGCAGTGACTTCCTCCTTGCTGAGCAGCCTTTCAGGTTATGTCGATATAGGACTCATTTTACTGTGGATACAGATACCTGTCAACCTGTTTCCTCCAGCATCTTCACAAGATCCTTTGCTGTTGTTCTGGGATTGATTTGCTCTTCTCGCATCAAACTACGTTCATCTCTAGGAGACCGAATGTGTCTCCTTCCTGAATGGTATGATGGCTGCGTGGTCCCATGGGGTTTATACTTGGGTGCTATTGTGTGTACAGATGAACGTGGTACCTTCAGGCATTTGGAAATTGCTCCCAAGGATGAACCAGACTTGTGGAGGTCCAGAATTTTTTTTCTGATTTCTTGGCTGATTTCTTTTGATTTTCCCATGATGTCAAGCAAAGAGGCACTGAGTTTGAAGGTAGGCCTTAAAATACATCCATAGGTACACCTCCAATTCAGTACACCTCCTATCAGAAGCTAATTGGCTAATTGTCTAAAGGCTTGACATAATTTTCTGGAATTTTCCAAGCATCTTAAAGGCAGTTAACTTAGTGTATGTAAACTTCTGACCCACTGGAATTATGATATGGTCAATTAAAAGTGAAATCTCTCTGTAAAAAATTGTTGGAAAAAATACTTGTGTCATGCACAAAGTAGATGTCCTGAACAACTTGCCAAAACTATAGCAGAGTGGTTAAAAAATAAGTAATCAACTGTAATAATATACTGTATAATTGTGAAGTATTTGTATTTGTAATATTTGTTTTTCTCCTCTTCTACCAAAATGTCTTACAGTATGTTTGTAGTTATTTTCCTTGCCTCAGTCAGCTTTGAAAAGTGGTATATACAGTGTATTCAGAAAGTAATCAGACCCCTTTATTTTTTTCACATTTTGTTATGCTGCAGCCTTATGCTAAAATGCTTTTAAAAAACATTTTTCACATCTATCCATATCCCACAATGACAATGCAAAACCAGATTTTTGATAACTTTGCAAATTTATTAAAAAGACAAAAACTTAAATATCACATCGATATAAGTATTCAGACCCTTAACCCAGTACTTAGTTGAAGCACCTTTGGCAGCGATTACAGCCTCAAGTCTTTTGGGGTATGATGCGACAAGCTTTGCACACCTGGATTTGGGGATTTTCTGCCATTCTTCTCTGCACATCCTCTCAATGGCAGTCCACCGTCATTTTCAGGTCTCTCCTGAGATGTTCGCTTGGGTTCAAGTCCAGGCTTTGGCTGGGCCACTCAAGGACATTCACAGAGTTGTCCCTAAGCCACTCTTGCAATGTCTTGGCTGTGTGCTTAGGGTCACTGTTCTGTTGGAAGGTGAACCTTCTGCCCAGTCTGAGGTCCTAAGCACTCTGGACCAGGTTTTCATTAAGGATATCTCTGTATTATGCTGCTTTCAGCTTTCCTTCAACTCTGAACATTCCCCCAGTCCCTGCCACTGAAAAACACCCCCACAGCATGATACTACCACCACGCTTCACCGTTGGGATGGTATTGCACAGGTGATGAGCGGTGCCTGGTTTCCTCCAGACATGACGCTTAGAAATGAGGACAAACTGTTCCATCTTCATTTCATCAGGCCAGAGAATCTTGTTTCTCACAGTCTGAGAGTCCTATATGTGCTTTTTTGTGTCCTGCACTGAGGAGAGGCTTCCATCTGGCCACTCTGCCATAAAGCCCAGATCGGTGGAGTGCTGCAGTATGTTGTCCTTCTGCAAGTTTCTCCCCTATCTACACATGATCTCTGAAGCTCAACCAGAGTGGCCATCGGGTTCTTGGTCACCTCTTTACCAAGGCCCTTCTCCCCTGATTGCTCAGTTTTGCTGGGCGGCCAGCTCTAGGAAGAGTCCTAGATGTTCCAAACTTCTACCATTTAAGAATTATGGAGGCCAGTGTGCTCTTGGGACAACATGATCACATGTTAAGTCAGCATGATGTTTCTGATAGTTTCGGAACCCTAGGATCGGTGACTGTATTCCGACACGCTGACATGTAGCAATCTTATCAGACATGTTTGCAGTGGTTTCAAAGTGTTCACCTTTCCACCTGGCGTGATTGGAAGCACACTGCATCAGCTGCGTGGGAGTCTAGGGTTCAAAGCCATGCAGTAACCATGTTTGAATAATCAATGATAAGCATGATTCGGAGGTTTCACTTTTCCCTCTAACATTAATTTTTTACTCCACTAATGGTTAAGGTAAGGTTTGGGTTTGGCTATAGAATCTATAAATATATGCTTTTCGACATGACGTGACACCATGCGAGGATCGGACGTGTGAACGGCGAGCTCTGCGCACTTTGCTAGTTTTAACACTTTTAATGATATAAACCGGTGAGATTTGGTACACTCTGTTCCACAACTGTTCTAGGAGAAAAATGTGTCAAAGAATTCAAAATCCTTGAGCTCTAGAGACATTAAAAGACACTTACGTGCTCAAGCTGATACCCCTGAGCAGGCTGTGGGCCCAGGAGTCGATTTGGTCAGAGAGATGCGGTAAATGCGGCGAGAGATGCAGAACATGTCGGCAATGCTGATGAAGGTCATTGCTGACTTGGAGGATCTTGCTGTGATACATCGATCAATCACTGCCATGGAGGCAAAATTCACTGAATTCACTGATACAAGAGTGCGGGATGTAGAGAAATGGATTATCTGGAGTCATCAGAGAGGGAATTATCTGCTAATCTGCCTTCAAACAAAGTGGATTTGTAGCATGTCTGGGAGAAGCTGGAGGACATGGAAAACCGTAGTCGGCGGAATAACGTCTGTATCGTCGGAATTCCTGAGGGCGAAGAAGGACAGGATATGATGAAATTCCTAGATGGGCTCTTTCCGAATCTGCTCGACATAGCAGGCCATAAGCTGGAACTCGAGCGAGCTCACAGAGTTCTGGTTTGGCGATCCGCGGAGGGAGGCAGGCCCCAATCAATTCTGGCCAAATTTCTGAGATCATCCGATAAAGATCTTGTGTTACGCACGGCAAAGAGTAAAGGAAGGCTTTCTTGGAAGAACCACAGCATTTTCTTGTTCCCAGACTTTGCGAACTCGACAAGAGAGAAACGTGATCGATTCAAGGAATGCAAGAAACTTTTGCATCAACGGAAGGTCGCTTTTGCACTGATATTCAAAATGACAAATTGAGAATAGATGCTAAGGATGGCCGTAAAACATTCACATGCCCACAGCAAGCGATGTCCTTCATAAAGTCAATGGAGTGAGTAAGTCGGTCTGTGGTACTCACACTGCAGTCGAGTGGACCAGCTCACTGAACATTTGTTTGACTGTTTGAAGATTCTGCACACTCTTTTTTTTGTGCTGGTTCCGCCTAGTGGCTGGAGTTTATTTTGTAGAGAAACACACCTCCGGGATGGTTTTGTTGATGAATCTTTGTGCTTACTCTGCCTATCGGCTGGGTTTATTTTGTGGAGTATTTCTGGCTAAGTCATTGGAGTAAGTAATTTGCTTGTACTCATGTTGCAGCCGAATGGACCGGCTCACTGAACATCGTTTGACTGTCTAAAGAATCTTCGTGCTCTTTTTGTGCTGGTTCGGCCTAGCAGTTGGAATTTATTTAGTAGAATAATACACCTTTAGGACAGTTTTATGGATGAAGTTACATGTTCTTTGTGTTTATTCTGCCTATTGGCTTAGTTTGTTTTATAGATTATCTTTTGCTGTGTAATTCTGTCTCACAAACTTTGTATAGAATCAAAGGACTTGAGCAATCCAACAGCAAAGTTGTCGCAGAGGTTCTCGTAGGCGTACATGGACTGTTTGAGTTTGGAGGGATGGACGCCAGTTGGCACTGTCGTGTGCGGGGTTAATGCACATACGTTTGGTTCTGGGGAATGTTCAGGGTTTGACTGTTGCACTAATGTTGGAATGTGGTCTTTATAATCCTGTTTTTGACACACAATATATTTTTTCTTACATGTCAAAATGTCAGATGTTAATATGAGTGGATTGTCTCTCTCCACATGGAATGTGAATGGGTTGGGGCACCCCATAAAAAGAAGGAAGGTTATTTCTTTTCTTAAGCGTAAGAAATATGATATAGTGTTTCTTTAAGAAATGCACCTTTCCCTGCAGGAAGCTGAAAATTTTGGATTGATATGAGGTGGGCATTTTTTCTTTAGTGCTGGCTCAAGTAAGAGCAGGGGAGTCATTACACTAATACAATTCAAATGTCTCAAACAGATTAAAGATAAATTAGGAAGAGTCATTATTGTTTTAGCTGAGATTCAAGGACAAAGTCTTATTTTGGCAAATATTTATGCACCTAACGTTGATGATCAGGGCTTTTTTATAGATCTTGATGGGATGTTGCAAGCCGCTAGCACCCCTCATCATATAATATTGGGAGGAGATTTTAATCTTTTGATGGACTCAGTCCTTGATCATATTAAAGCAAAAGTCTACAAGCCCCCTAGAGCAACAGTGACGCTTCACAGGATGTGTAAAAATCTTGGTCTTACAGACATATGGAGACTTTTGAACCCATCTAGTAGGGACTATAAATTTTTTTCTTCAGTCCATAAAATTTACTCTAGAATAGATTTTTTATTTTTTATTTCTAGGTCCCTCATTTCATCTGTTGTTGATTGCTCAATTGGAAACATTTTAGTCTCAGATCACGCCCTCGTGTGTTTAGAGGTGTTGCCACATACGGAGAAAAAAATCATATAGTTGGAGCTTTAAATGTATCCCTTTTGCAAAATCCTGAATTCCAACAAATGCTAAAGGCTGAAATCAATATCTATATTTAGACCAACTGGTTCTCAGTATCCTCTGTGGCCATGGCTTGGCTCGTCTCACTTGACGCCAAAAAGGCATCTGATATGGCAGAATGGGATTATCTTTTTAAGATTTTGGAAATATACGGGTTCAGGAATACTTTTACTGGTTGGATTAAGTTACTTTATAGACACCCGGTAGCAGCGGTACAAACAACTGGATTAATTTCAGATTATTTTACTCTGGATAGGGGCACCTGGCAGGGTTGCCCTCTTTCCCCATTATTGTTCTGTCTTGCTCTGGAACAATTAGCAGCCGCAATAAGAAAGGAGGATGATTTTCCAGGGGTGGTGGCGGGAGGTATGGCGCATAAGCTTTTTCTTTACACAGATGATATTTTATTATTCATCTCCGACCCTACTAGATCTATGCCTTGCCTCCACAGAATTATTAATTCCTTTTCTAAGTTCAGGATACAGAGTTAATTGGTCTAAAGCTGAAGCTTTGGCTCTGACAGCATACTGCTCAATAACGGCTTTTCAGCCGGGCGCCTTCCAGTGGCCCAAACAGGGCATTAAGTATTTGGACATTTTATTCCCAGCAAATTTGTGTGATTTAGTTAGAGTTAATAAAAAGGTTTTCGAGCAATGTGGGCAGGTGTGCTTCATTACATTTATCTATGATTGGGAAGGTTTGTGTTATTAAAATGAATTCTATTCCAAAATTCATCTACCTGCTACAATCTCTCCCTGTAGATGTCCCCCTCTCTTATTTCAAGCAATTTGATAGCATAGCGAAGTCCTTCATTTGGAATGGTAAACATCCCAGATTACATTTCAGTAAATTGCATAGGCCGATTGACAAAGGTGGGCTAGGCCTACCCAAGATTTTGTTTTATTACTATGCTTTCAGTCTCAGACATTTGGCTCAATGGTCACTTCCACCTGAGAGAGCCCCTCCCTGATTTTGTATTGAACAGGAAGTTCTTGCCCCTATATTGCCATTGCAAAGCCTTTCTATCAAACTAACCAGAGAAGTTAACTTACACCCCGTTATCTCGCATTTGCACGTGGTATGGACAAAAGTGTCCAGAGTGTTTAATTCAGACATGTATTTAAATGTTGCTTCGAGCATATGGTTGAACACAAAATTATGTATTAATAAGTCCCCATTCTGCTGGACAGAGTGGATTGTGAGGGAGGTTAGTACACTCAGTGATTGGTATGAGAGTGGAGTGTTGAGATCCTTTGAAAATATGGTTCAACATTTTGGGATCCCCAGGTCTCAATTCTTTAGGTATTTACAGCTGCACCACCTGCTTTGTACTATTTTTGGGAGTAACATACACCCCCCTAAAGCAGCAGAGACACTGGAAGTGGTGATTACTGCCTTTGGAAAAGGCCATGAGGCATCAGTGCATTACTCCCTGCTAATTCAGAGTCTGGGGGATGGAGCTTCTGCTTCTCTTAAGAGGTTATGGGAGAAAGATTTAAACTTGGTATTGGAGGAGGGAGTGTGGGCTAAGATTCTAAAAAACGTCAAGTCTACATCTAGAGATACAAGGGTGCGCCTTATGCAATTTAAGATTTTACATCGATTCTATTGGACCCCTCTAGATTGTATAGGCTTGGTCTTAAAGACACACCCACCTGCTGGTGATGCCAATCAGAATATGGCAACACAACCCATGTTTTTTGGTGGTGTGTTAAGATCCAAGATTTTTGGTTGAGGGTTGAGTTTTATGTGTGACGTATTGGACACTCAAATTTCATTTTTCCCCAGAATCTAGATTTTAGGTGATGGGACGGTCATTAATATAGGGGATAAATATATAAAAAGCCAGTCCTAGCCAGTGTTATGATCGGCAGGAAAGTCATCCTTAGGGGATGGAAGTTGACTAGAGTGCCCTCATTTCAGGAGTGGTGCATAGAGATGGGCAGGGTGGCGGCATTTGAAGAAATATCATATAGAAGGCAGGGAAACTTGGAGTTATTTTATAAAAAATGGGGCAGCTATTTGCCATTTTTGGAAGGCTCTCAGGGAGGGGAAGTGGAGAGAGATGTGTAGTTTTAAATGTGTGTGATAATTTATTTTTTTATTTTTTGTGTGTATTCTCAAGTTGGATGACAGGGATATTTGTTAAGGGTCAGGGTGGGGTTGAGGATTGGGGGGCGAAAGGGAATTATGAGGGTTAAAAGTTGATTCGATATATATATATATATATATATATATATATATATATATATATATATATATATATATATATATATATATATGTTTGCTTTTCTGTTTCATGTGTCTGAATCAATAAAAGTGTCAGAAATCAGAAAAAAAATTTAAAAAGCTTTTGGCGACCTCTCCTGGACATAAATGGAGCTCACACGTGCCCATATGCCCTACAACACTGACAGCTTTGGCCACTGGGGGCAGTGTTTCAAAATGTTGGTCAATGTATACGATTTTGATGAAGGAAAAGTCGGTCTACTCTTTCTGATTTCACTGTGAGATCAGGCTGCCTGGGAACCTTCAATGCAGCCGATTTTTTTTGTAGCCTTCCTCAGATCTGTGCCTCGACACAAGCATTTCTCTGAGCTCTGCTGGCAGTTCCTTTGACCTCATGGCTTGGTTTTTGCTCTGATATGTATTTTTCAGCTGTGAGACCTTATATAGACAGGTGCGTGCCTTTCCAAATCATGTCCAATCAATTGAATTTGCCACAGGTGTACTCCAATCAAAGTGTAGAAACATCTCAAAGATGATCCAGAAAAATGGGATGCACCTGAGCTAAATTTCAAGTGTCATAGCAAAGGGTCTGAATACTTATGTCAATGTGATATTTTAGTTTTTTATTTTTTATAAATTTGCAAAGTTATCAAAATATGATTTTTGCTTTGTCATTATGGGGTATGGAGTGTAGATTGATGTGAAAAAAATTATTTAAAGCATTTTAGCATAATGCTGCAACATAACAAATTGTGGAAAAAATGAAGAGGTCTGAATACTTTCTGAATGCACTGTAAATATAACTTGACTTGATACTGCAAGACTATTTAAGTGAACTCAACAAAAGCCATAAGTGATTAAATATGCTGGTAACCAATCACAGCATAAACAATATAAAACCTTCCCTGATACAAATATATAAATGTTAACAAAATTGTGGTGCTGAAAAAGTCCATGTTTAGTATGTTTTTGTCTTGTATATATAGGCCTATTTGTTAATGCCCTTTTACAAACCTACACTGTCCTTTCACTTACCCACAATCAGCCTAATTTACACATTTAATATAAATCCAATCCATTAATTTAAATTAATAGATTTGTTTAGCACAGAAAGATAGTTTTCTCAATTCAAAGACAAAGGCTTCCTTAATTTCTTTATTTTTCTAATCAATACGAAGTGTTCTAAGGGGCTTAATACCCCACAGATGCGACTGTGTAGTCAGAGTGTGGTTGAAGCAGTGATTTATCCACACATGGCAGCTCGTTATTGTTCTCCGTTCTCGGGCTGAACGTGGCATGTGAGTGGCTATCAGTTACATATCTTTCTCCTCATCTATTCATTTATTCACTAATCCTTCCCTCTATTATTCTCTATGTTAAGCTGAAGAGGAAAGGGGGCTGTTAATCCATGTGTGCTCATTGACTCCACAAGCCCTGGACCTGCAGTGAGCGAGCAAGAGGATATTCATCTGCCCAACGACGGCGTTCCCCCCTTTTTTTTTTCTCGCTCGCTGAACGTATTCATAAGTGCTTGATTCTCTGAGAGCCTATTCATGAGCAAATTAACTAATTTATTGAAAATATCCCCATACTTATTTATAATTACATATGTATAAACAAGAGCCCCTTTAAATTAAATGGAGAGAGAGAGAGAGAGAGATGACATAAACAGTGATTTCCGAAATGGCATGATGACATGATGGTAGGAGGCTTGCCACAAGCTTTACTTTCACTGACAAATGATTACACAGACTGTGTTTACAGGCACAAGAGAGTCAATTTTCTGCCTCACATTCTGCTGCATTGAAGCCTAATGTAGCAGATTTTGAGGCAGAAATTTAATCTCTCTTCGGTAGTGATGAGAAATCCAGCAATACATTGCTCTAGGTATCAACACAGATTTCCAGATTCTGTTAGATTCTGATTCACAAGCTCTTGATTTGATTTGATTCCAATTCATTTGGGTATATTTCAGTTATAATGGCAATTTGCTTGTAAGGTATTTGAAAGCAATTTGACGATTCTCAATTTCAATTTTGATACCACAACAAAATACGAACTAATTTGAGTATATATCGTTTGAAGTTCTCAAGTAATTATTTAAAACAAGTAAACGTGGCAGCGGTGACGCCATGCGAGGTTTGGACGTGTGAACGGCGAGCTCTACGCACTTTGCTAGTTTTAACACTATTAATGACATAAACCGGTGAGATTCTATACACTCTGTTCCATAACTATTCTAGGAGAACAATATGTCAAAGAATTCAAAATCCTCGGGCTCTGGAGACATTAAAACAGGGGTTCTGAAACTTTTCAGCCCACGACCCCCAAAATAACGGTGCCAGTGACTCGCGACACCCCGCCATTATCCTCAGAGGTGGTTAAAGTATACAAACGTAATAGGCCTATCCAAATAGCATAATGACAACAACACAACAGAACACAACAGCCTAACAACCATAACATTATTAAAAGTAGAGTAATTTAGTCATTACTTTCATTTCATTGTTAACCTCACCTAAAGAGATGGGTGTGCACAATTCTTTGAGCACAGCAAGTCCATTCTTGGTTTAATTTTGGAGACCGCCACTCGGAGATCATCCTCTACATTCAGTCACGATCTGTATTTATTTTTAAGGTACGTGAGTGCCGAGAAAGTCTTTTCGCACAAGTAGGTAGTGAAAACGACATCAGTATATCCATAGCAGCCTTGGATAACTGTGGGTATTCCCTCTCGACTGAAATCCAAAACTCAGCCAGCGTCTTGGAATTAAACGCTGTCTTTAATATTCGGTCGCTTGACAGTTCAACCAATGCATCCTCCAGGTCGGATGTCAGATGATTTGCCCTCGTTACAGTGAATGGTGATCTTATCCAGTCATATTGTTCTGGAGCTGTTTCGTCTGGGAAATACTTGTTAAAATGTTCCAGGAGGGCTTGAAGGTGGGTAGTGATAGACTTCTTCACTATGTTAACACTCAGTTCATTTTCCTCCATGAATTCGTCCAGCTCAGAAAACATATAAATCCTACCCATTTCAACTCGCTCAATCCAGCGCACGAGTTTTCTTGTGAATGCATGGATTTTATCATTCAGTGACAAGATGCTTGTGTTTTCACGTTGCAATGACATATTAAGTCCATTCAGTTTTTCAAATATGCAAGACAAATACGCTAGCCTTGTTAATCAGTCCGGATCAATGAGGTGGTCAGCAAGCTGGGAACCATGCTCCATCAGAAATAAGCGCACTTTATCCCGCAGCTCATAAAGGCGGCTGAGCACATTTCCTCGCGAAAGCCACCTGACTTCTGTATATAACAGTAAGCACTCATGCTCCATTCCCAGTTCGTTATAGAGAGTGGCAAATAGCCTGATATTGAGTGGACGCGCTTTTATGTAGTTGATCATTTTTATCGCAGTCTCAAGAACACGTTTAAGTTCTGGGTCAAGTGTTTCGCTCGCAAGAGCTTCTCTGTGTATAATACAATGCGTGAAATTTACGTGAGGTGCCACCTGTAAGACTCTTGCTTTAAGACCTTTCCTTTTCCCCAGCATCGCTCCAGCACCATCTGTACACACACTGATGCACTCATCCCAAGACAGTCCCTCTCCTTTTAGTCTGTTGTCAAGTTTTGTGAAAATGTCCTCGCCTGTGCACGTTCCCTCCAGCGGGGTGCAGAACAGTATGTCCTCGTTAAGTTTTCCGTCAAAACTGTATCTGACGAATACAAGCAGCTGGGCAGAGTTTGATATATCTGTGGATTCATCTAACTGTAAAGCGTATTTTTTCCCTTTCTTCACTCTGTCCACCAGCTGACACTTTATGTCCTGGGCCATGCTGGAGATGCGCTGGGCAATAGTCCCGTTAGACAGCGGCACTGCTCACGGGCCAGTTTATCCCCATGCATAGCCCGACTTATAGCTATAGCTGCGGGTTTGATAAGGGTTTCCCCGACCGTGTGTGGCTTTTTTGCCTGAGCAATTAAATATGCCACCTCATATGATGCCTGTTGAGCACTGGCAGGGATTGTTGTCTGTTTAGTTAGGACTTTCTTTTGGCCTTGCAACTCTCGCTCCTTTCGCCGGAAAAAATCTACTGGTTTAGCAACGAGAGAGGGGTGCTTGGTTTTTAAGTGTCGTAGCATTTTTACAGGCTTTAGGCTTTCATGTGCAAGCACCTCAGTGCACACTACACATTGGGGATGTTGTATTTCGTTGACGATGACACATGTGAATCCTTGCTGGATAAATTACTCTCGATACTTTCGGCACTTGGAGTAAGGCTGATCCGACTGTTGATGGATGTCCTCCTTATGCACACGCTGGTCTCTTCCCATACCTGAGGTCGATGGCCTTTCTGACGGTGGTGCTTCACCGCACTCCTCCGCTGGCCTCTCTGCTAGCCTCCCTGATTTCTCTTTCGATATTAACCAATGTTTCATTTCGACAAAAATAATATTGTAAACTTAAAGCCTAAAAAATGACCTATGTGCACATATCGGAATGTTTATGGGTGCTGTAAAATGACGTGCTGCAACTGATGCTGATGCTAATATGTCGTTAATCTGTCCAATCACCTCCGGGGTCATGAGGGGACAAGGACATTTTTATTTGCATGGTTTTATTTTTAATTTAACGACTATTTTTAACTTTTGTAACAATTATGGGTAAAATATACTATTTCTAATCATTTTAACATTTTATTTGATTTCTGGAAATCAACTTACTTATAACCTACTTTGGGAACCACTGCGGGATACCCCTGAGAAAGCCCTGAGCCAGGGAGCCAATCTGGTCGGAGAAATGAGGGAAATTTGGCGAGAAATGTTGAACGTGTCTGCAATGCTGACGAAGGTCAATGATGACTTGGAGGATCTTGCTGTAATACGTCAATCGATCACTGTCATGGAAGCGACATTCTCTGCGGTGGTAACAAGAGTTGGGGATGTCGAGAAATGGATTATCTGGAGTCATTGGAGAGGGAATTAACTGCTAATCCACTAGTGACCAAGGTGGATCTGGAGCATGTCTGGGAGAATTTGGAGGACTTGGAGAACCGTAGCCGCCAGAATAACGTCCGAATCATTGGAATTCCTGAAGCCAAAGAGGGCCAGGATATGGTGAAATTCCTGGAAGGGTTCTTTCCGAATCTGCTTGACATAACAGGCCATAAGCTGGAAATTGAGCGAGCTCAAAGGGTTCCGGCTCGGCGATCTGCTAAGGGAGACAGGCCCCGATCAATTCTGGCCAAATTTCTGAGATCATCTGATAAAGATCTGGTGTTACACGAAGCAAGGAGCAAAGGAAGACTTTTTTGGAAGAACCACAGCATTTTCTTGTTCCCAGACTTTGCGAATTCTACGAGAGAAACATGATAGATTCAAGGAATGCAAGAAACTCTTACATCAATGGAAGGCCGCTTTTGCACTGATGTTCCCTGCCAAATTGAGAACAGATGCTAAGGATGGCTGTAAAACATTCACATGCCCACAGCAAGCGATGTCCTTCATAAAGTCAATGGAGTAAGTTATTTTGTGGTACTCACGTTGTAGCCGAATGGATTGACTCACTGAATATTCACTTGAATGTTCGAGGAAACTGAGTGCCTTTTTTGTTTCTGTTTGTGCTGGTTCCGCCTGGCGGCTGGAGTTTGTTTTGTGGAATAACACACCTTCAGGACAGTTATGTGGATGAGTCTACACGTTCTTCGTGTTTATTCTGCCTATTGGCTGGAGTTTGTTTTATAGATTATCTCTTGTTGTGTAACTCTGTCTCACAAAATTTTTATAGAAACACCAGACTTGAGCAATCCGACAGCAAAGTTGTCATGAGAGATCTCGTAGGCGTACATGGACGGTTTGAGTTTAGAAGGATGGACGCCAGTTGGCACTGTCGTGCGCAGGGTTAATGCGCATGTTTTTCTTTTGTCTGTTTGTTTGGTTCTGGGGGAAGTTCGGGGTTTGATTGTTGCACTAATGTTGGAATGTGGTCTTTATAATTTTGTTTTTGACACACAATCTATTTTTTCTCATATGTCAAAATGTCAAAAGTGTTAATATGAACGGACTGTCTCTCTCCACATGGAATGTGAATGGGTTGGGGCACCCCATAAAAAGAAGGAAGGTTATTTCTCTTCTTAAGAGTAAGAAATATGATATAGTGTTTCTTTAAGAAATGCACCTTTCCCTGCAGGAAGCTGAAAATTTTGGATTGATATGAGGTGGGCATTTTTTCTTTAGTGCTGGCTCAAGTAAGAGCAGGGGAGTCATTACACTAATACAATTCAAATGTCTCAAACAGATTAAAGATAAATTAGGAAGAGTCATTATTGTTTTAGCAGAAATTCAGGGGCAAAGTCTTATTTTGGCTAATATATACACACCTAACGTGATGATCAGGGTTTTTTTTTTTAAAGATATTGAAGGGATGTTGCAAGCCACTGGCACCCCTCATGATATAATATTGGGAGGAGACTTTAATCTTTTGATGGACTCAGTCCTTGATCATAGTGAAGCAAAAGTGTGCAAGTCCCCTAGAGCAACATTGACGATTCACAGGATGTGTAAAAATCTTGGTCTTAGAGATGTTTGGAGACTTTTGAACCCATCTGGTAGGGACTATATATTTTTTTTTCATCAGTCCATAAGATTTATTCTAGAATAGATTATTTTTTTATATCTAAGTCCCTCATTTCAATCTGTTGTTGATTGCTCAATTGGAAACATTTTAGTCTCAGATCACGCCCTGGTGAGTTTAGAGGTGTTGCCACATATGGAGAAATGGAAATCATATAGTTGGCGCTTTAAAGTATCCCTTTTGCAAAATCCTGAATTCCAACAAATGCTAAAGGCTGAAATCAATGTTTATAGTCCTCAGTATCCTCTGTGGGCATGGTTTGGGAGGCACTTCAAGCGGTTCTTAGGGGTCGGATCATACAGTATGACTCATTCACCAAAAAATCCAAAGCACGAGAACTCGGAGTTGGAAAGGAGTATTAAAAGTGCCGAGGCAGAACTGAAGCACCGAATGTCGTCTGATGGCCTCAGAGAATTGACTCGATTGAAATACAGATATAATACTATTTTGTCGCAGAAGGTGGAGTTTTGGCTATTCAGGGCAAGACAGTCATCTTTGAGTCAAGGGAAAGGGCAGAAAAACTTCTGGCTAGACATATGAAACAGAGAGAATATTTTTCTACCATTCCCTCAGTGAAATCTGATGGTGGTGAAATATTTACCTCAGCCACTGATATTAATAATGCTTTTAAAGAATTATATCTTGATCTATATAGTTCCACATCTTCGTCTATGGATGACGATATTAGAAACTTCGTGGAACCATTAGAACTTCCTAAACTGACGGCTGAGCAAAACAATTCTCTTGATTCTGAGATAACCTTGGAGGAGCTTGGCGAGGAAATTAAGGCCTTGCCTACAGCCAGATGGCTTTGCCGCTGAGTTTTTTAGATCTTATGCTACAGAATTGGCTCCGCTTTTGCTAGAAGTTTATACGGAATCATTAAAGAATGGAAAACTTCCGCCAACCATGAAGCAAGCCCGGATCAGTCTGATTCTTAAAAAGGACAAAGATCCAAGCGAGTGTAAAAGTTACCGTCCAATTTCCCTGATCCAGCTAGATGATAAAATATTGTAAAAAATTGTGGCTAACCGATTAAGTAAAGTTATGATATCTCTTATACATATAGATCAGGTGAGGTTTATTTGGGGCCTTAGCTCTTCTGATAACATTAGGCGTTTCATCAATATCATGTGGTCAGTGGCGAATGATCAGACTCCGGTCGCTGCCATCTCACTTGACGCCGAAAAGGCATTTGATATGGTAGAATGGGATTATCTTTGTAAGTTTATTAGACACTGCAATGGCAAGATGTACAGTAAAAAAGGAGTTACATTTTGGTCTGCTCTAACCCAAAAAGGATTAGATTGCTTCAGATTAAACCACTAGAGTCTTAAGGATTACTTTTATGCTGCCTTAATGTGCTTTTCATAATTCAAAATTTTGGTCACCATTCACTTGCATTGTGTGAAACTACAGAGCTTAAATATTCTTCTAAAAATCTTTGTTTGTGTTCAAAACATAACTGACTGTGTCTACATAAATACCTCAATAAGACAGAAATTCTCACTGTATTTTTAAGTGTATTTTGCCATTTAGACGCGTATCTGCAATACTGCAACTCTGTAAGCGCAGAGCACACACGCACATAAGCGCACACATACAGCGCAGGTACCATATTGAGGAAATAGAAAGAAATCAAGATTCTCATTATTTGTGTAGTTTCTCTCTCTTCTTTCTTTTCCTTTTGGCCAGAGGTTGTCTGAATGGTTGAACACGATCGACGTAATGAGCACAGCAAAAGATCAATCTTGTGATTTTAAGAATCGATATCCGGATCGTTCAAATGAAGATCGTATTTAATCTGAAAATCTATATTTTTACCCAGCTCTACACAATAATACAATTTGAATTTTCATGCAAGTCTGAGAAGAAGACATGCTTTAAATATTACAGCAGGAAGTTTCCTTCTTCCTCTGTTTAACTCCCGGCTCGACCTTCACACTCTCTCCTCCCGGCTATATGCTAAAACAAACAAACACACTAACCAACTTCAAACGTTTACTCACCCATCTCTTGATAAAAGTATCCATTCTTAGCCATCCCTGAGGAGGGAGCCTCTGAAAGACAAAATGAAACCCACAATTAACAAGAGACATAAAAAAAAGTGTGTGTGTAAATGTGCGTGTGCCTGTTTAATAAAACATGATGAGTATGTGTTTCTTATTATAACAGTACGGGAGGTAAATGACCTAACAGGTTTTATTTACATATCCACATCTGAATATGATGCATATTTGTATATTTCCCTTTAACACAAGTTATGCCCTTAAGCTGGGCACTAAACTCTAAAACATAGCCAGAACTTACAGATATAAACACGCATGCACATGGAGCACACACACACACTGCCACACCTGTGGCCTCCATCCATTTGATGCCATTTAAGGGGATATTTATGAGGTGAAGTCAGCCATGACTGAGGTTTCTATTTACCCACTTTCTGACTCCCTTAATTGTCAAGTACCCCTCTTTCTAGTCCCCCACCCCCCTCTACTGAGAAATACTATTCCTACAGAGAGCATCCATAGGTATACCACACTGTACTCATTTCAGGGTATGAAAATAATGAACACACAATAAAACCGTCTGAAAAGACTTGCACAATTTGCACTTATCTCCGTTCTGTCGTACCGAGTAGAATTCATCAGCCAGTAGGGCTGGGCAATATGGCTTCAGAAATTATATCTCAAGATTTTTCAGCAAACTGATGATATTCAATATATATCTTGATAATTATGTTTTTGCTCTGAAATTGCATAAAAGTGTGTTTTTTTTTGTTTTTTTTTTAATCAGAGGAATCATCAATTCATCTAAACATCCATCGTAGCCAAGTAGAATTAATATTTCAAAGGTATTAAATAAAAATCTGTATGAAGGCATGTTTCCCTCAGTTTTTCACGAAATTAACACAAGGGAGAGTAAAATGTAATAATTTTCATTGATTTGTACGTTTATACTTATATTTAACATACAATCATATATGAAAACTTAATAAAAATCTTATTTACCTTCATACATTTTTTTACTAAAATATTTTTCTTTGTGAATGAACAAGGTGTGCAAATACTAATTCACTTATTTTTTGGAAACCAGATGAATATTGCATCATACAAAATGATTACTGTGGAACCCAGTTAAGTTTATTATTATAATATAATACTGAATTATTATTATTATTAAATTAATACTGTATATTTATGTCCTATTTATAACTGGGGTTTTTATTTTGACACTGCAAGTGCAGTCATGTTTATTTCACCTTCACCTGAAGCTTTTATTATGAAACGGGAAGTGCAATGTTTGTTTGACAGTTATGAGTTTTGCATCTTGTGAACCACTGTCAAACTCTTCTTTACTGTTCCGTGTTGTAGATTTGTATAACAACTTTATGTTTGGAATTGCACGAATGCTTGAACCTGCAGTACTTCACAATGCCGGTGAACTGCGCTAAAAACACGAGCTCCCGCCGCCACGCGCGTGCACATAGATCATCGTGTCGCCGGTTCATTCTGAAGCGCACACAGACCAGGGATGCGTCTCGTTTGGAAGTATGTGTCCTCAGGAGGTCGCATTTGTCGGCCGCATACGTCATCGAGGCTGTCTCGTTTCATTTCTTTTTTTTTTGTCTTTCTTTTTCTTATTTTTTTATCTATTGTCAATGCCTTTTAAGTATATGCACTTACATTTATACAATTGTTAACCTTTTTTGCATTCCCAATTAAAAAATAAAATAAATAAATGAAATGAGACAGCCTCGATGACGTATGCGGCCGACAAATGCGACCTCCGGAGGACGCATACTTCCAAACAAGACACAGCAAATGTTTATCTGTCTTTAATCGCAGCCTTTGGAAGTTAAACAATCACATATGATCATATTCCCATTTTGATGTTTTTTTATTTATTTATTTTTTATTTTTTTATTATTTTGTTATTAATTATACAGCCCTGAATGATCGTGAAATTAGTCTACTGATGCCCTCTACGAAACTTAATGGCCAAATAAAAGGCTCATAAAAATCATCACGATATTCACGATATTGTTTAATTGTATATTGTCAGTAAAATCATCGTGATTACATCGTGGGTATTCGATGTATCGCCCAGCCCTATCAGCCAGACATACTGACAAGAAAGCTTGTCTTGAATTTCTCTTCGGTGAGAGTACAAAAACACATGAGGCTGTGGCATTATATTTGGGCTGCAACTAACAATTATTTTGATAATCAATTAATCTTTGATTATTTCTACGATTAATCGATTACTCTGATAACATTTTTTGTATTTTATTAAAATATGATTTTTAAAAAAAACTGATATGATAAAAGGCGTAAGGATTTGGTTTGATTTACATTACTGAATTCATGATTCTATACTCTCACAAAACTTTGAATAAAGCTTGAATCATGAAAAGTTAAGTTTGAATTTATTATTATTATTATTAGAAACAGTTCCTTTACTTATAAAACTTAACAAAAAGTGCTCATCATTAAAGAGTAAAATGATCCATAGGGCATGGAGTGGGACAAAAAATCAGCCCAGCAGAGAGCAATAGTGACAGGAGAACAGAAATTTTAATAATTCTGCCCAGCTGAAAAATTCATAATCATGTTAGATACATATGCTTGTACACTGTCACTGATTACATACATTTTAAGTATTTTAATATTATAGTTTTTAAAATAGTATTTTCACTGATTACATGTTTCTAAACTATTCTTTTCAAATAAATGTGTATGTTTATCCAGTAAAATAATGTTTTTGCCATGGTATAAATTTACTGGTGGAATCAGACATTACATTTGGCATTATCAGGAGGACTTTCAAATATCAGGACCCTTAGCATCATTATACATTTTATTCAGTATTATACAGTTTAATATAGTACAATCACCTGTAAACGCTGTGCAAATTCACTCTCGCGCTGAAAAGTCTCATCCTGGTGTTCACTGTATTACATGCGCTCACATGATGAGAAACGATCTAAAACACTTTAAACCGCACACTTTGACCTCTGAGACATCAGCGTGACATCAATGAAAGCGGCACAATTGATTACATTGAAACCGAAAGCGCTGTATGATGTTGCACGAGTTTAATCAAAATGATTGCGCTCCCTTTCTCCATTACGATCGGTTTGAGTGAAGTAGATGCGCGCGCGCGCTCGCTCAGTGAAGTTTAACAGATACTCGCATATGGTAAAAACAAACAGTTTTGCGAAGTACGCGGCTGATTTTGAATTCATAACTAGTTTATATTATAAAACAGAGAAAATAGCAGTAAGTGATGCGCTGGAGAGAAACAACTCTCGCGCATCAAACAGCACAAGTACTCTGTCAACGCACCTAAAGCAGCAACCGCTCCACATTAAACTGTATGCTTATTATGATCTTCTTTGAAGTGTTTATAAAGTGCCCTCGTGCGCTGGACAACTTGAGTCCTGTTTTTCCGCTTCAACTTGTCTCTGCGAGTTTTATCATGCAACACATTTTTCACTTGGCTGTGAAGTGACGTCACTGACGGGCTTCTCCGTGCTTACTGCAAATATCCAACTAATTGATAATGAAATTCGTTGTCGATGATTTCCATTAACGATACTTATCGATTTTATCGATTAGTTGTTGCAGCGCTACATTATATTCTGCAGGATGTATTTTTATACATATTTTATATACAGGTGCATCTCAATAAATTAGAATGTCATGGAAAAGTTCATTTAATTCAGTAATTCAACTCAAATTGTGAAACTCGTGTATTAAATAAATTCAATGCACACAGATTTAAGTAGTTTAAGTCTTTGGTTCTTTTAATTGTGATGATTTTGGCTCACATTTAACAAAAACCCACCAATTCACTATCTCAGAAAATTAGAATATGGTGACATGCCAATCAGCTAATCAACTCAAAACACCTGCAAAGGTTTCCTGAGACTTCAAAATGGTCTCTCAGTTTGGTTCACTAGGCTACACAATCATGGGAAAGACTGCTGATCTGTCAGTTGTTCAGAAGACAATCATTGACACCCTTCATAAGGAGGGTAAGCCACAAACATTAATTGCCAAAGAAGCTGGCTGTTCACAGAGTGCTGTATCCAAGCATGTTAACAGAAAGTTGAGTGGAAGGAAAAAGTGTGGAAGAAAAAGATGCACAACCAACCGAGAGAACCGCAGCCTTATGATTGTCAAGCAAAATCGATTCAAGAATTTGGGTGAACTTCACAGGGAATGGACTGAGGCTGGGGTCAAGGCATCAAGAGCCACCACACACAGACATGTCAAGGAATTTGGCTACAGTTGTTGTATTCCTCTTGTTAAGCCACTCCTGAACCACAGACAACGTCAGAGGCGTCTTACCTGGGCTAAGGAGAAGAAGAACTGGACTGTTGCCCAGTGGTCCAAAGCCCTCTTTTCAGATGAGAGCAAGTTTTGTATTTCATTTGGACACCAAGGTCCTAGAGTCTGGAGGAAGGGTGGAGAAGCTCATAGCCCAAGTTGCTTGAAGTCCAGTGTTAAGTTTCCACAGTCTGTGATGATTTGGGGTGCAATGTCATCTGCTGGTGTTGGTCCATTGTGTTTTTTGAAAACCAAAGTCACTGCACCTGTTTACCAAGAAATTTTGGAGCACTTCATGCTTCCTTCTGCTGACCAGCTTTTTAAAGATGCTGATTTCATTTTCCAGCAGGATTTGGCACCTGCCCACACTGCCAAAAGCACCAAAAGTTGGTTAAATGACCATGGTGTTGGTGTACTTGACTGGCCAGCAAACTCACCAGACCTGAACCCCATAGAGAATCTATGGGGTATTGTCAAGAGGAAGATGAGAAACAAGAGACCAAAAAATGCAGAAGAGCTGAAGGCCACTGTCAAAGAAATCTGGGCTTCCATACCACCTCAGCAGTGCCACAAACTGATCACCTCCATGCCACACCAAATTGAGGCAGTAATTAAAGCAAAAGGAGCCCCTACCAAGTATTGAGTACATATACAGTAAATTAACATACTTTCCAGAAGGTCAACAATTCACTAAAAATGTTTTTTTTTTTATTGGTCTTATGATGTATTCTAATTTTTTGAGATAGTGAATTGGTGGGTTTTTGTTAAATGTGAGCCAAAATCATCACAATTAAAAGAACCAACGACTTAAACTACTTCAGTCTGTGTGCATTGAATTTATTTAATACACGAGTTTCACAATTTGAGTTGAATTACTGAAATAAATGAACTTTTCCACGACATTCTAATTTATTGAGATGCACCTGTATATGTTTGAATGTGTCAGTGCAGGAAACAGTCTGTCTCTTGATATAAAGCTGATGACATCCCAATCAGCTGAGAATGGCAAGCCAAACGAGGGATTTCTACATGTTTTACAATAAGACAGAAATATAGTACTTTGTATTAACTGAATACTTCTTTAAAGTTAAGAATATTTGCCAAAGACTGAAGGTTTATATACAGCAAAGACATACCCTGTGGAACAGTCTAGCCAACAAAAGTCTAGAAAACTAAAATACTGTTTAAAAAAAAAAAAAAAAAAAAAAAAACAGCAACATCATTATATATCATGCCTATAACTATTTTAAACAGTGTTTTGTATTACTGTATCACTGTTATACTTGCAGTTTTATGACTCGTAATAATTAAGATACTACATGGAAATGGCCTATTTGTACTTTTAACATTCATTTGTCACACCGCAGGACTTTTTAAAATAATAGTTCACCCCCCCAGAAAAATGTCATAATTTACTCATCCTCATGTTGTTCTAAACCTGTATGACTTTCTTCTGTGTAATACAAAGGAGATGTTAGGCAGACTGTTAGCCTGAGTCACCATTTACTTTCATTGTATGGAAAAACGATGCAATGACATCAGTGACGTCACTTCACAGCCCAGTAGAAAATGTATTGCATTATGAAACTCGCGCTGACAAGTTGAAGCAGAAAAACAGGACCCAAGTTTTCCAGCGCACAAGAGCACTTTATAAACGCTTCAAAGAAGATCATAATAAGCATACAGTTTAATGTGGAGCAGTTGCTGCATCAGGTGCGTTGAAAGAGTGGTTGTGTCATTTGATTCGCTTAAGAGTTGTTTCTCTCCAGCGCATGACTTACATTTTACTGCTATTTTCTATTTTATAATGTATACATTTTATGAATTCAAAATCAGCCATGTATTTCACAAAACTGTTTGTTTTTACCACATGTGAGTATCTGTTAAACTTCACTGAGCGAGCGCGCGCGCGCATCTACGTCACTCAAACCGATCGTAATGGAGAAAGGGAGCGCAATCATTTTGATTAAACTCGTGCAACATCATACAGCGCTTTCGGTTTCAATGTAATCAATTGTGCCGCTTTCATTGATGTCACGCTGATGTCTCAGAGGTCAAAGTGTGCGGTTTAAAGTGTTTTAGATCGTTTCTCATCATGTGAGCGCATGTAATACAGTGAACACCAGGATGAGACTTTTCAGCGCGAGAGTGAATTTGCACAGCGTTTACAGGTGATTGTACTATATTAAACTGTATAATACTGAATAAAATGTATAATGATGCTAAGGGTCCTGATATTTGAAAGTCCTCCTGATAATGCCAAATGTAATGTCTGATTCCACCAGTAAATTTATACCATGGCAAAAACATTATTTTACTGGATAAACATACACATATTTTTGAAAAGAATAGTTTAGAAAAATGTAATCAGCGACAATACTATTTTAAAACCTACAATATTTTAAAATACTTAAAATGTATGTAATCAGTGACGGTGTACATGCATATGTATCTAACATGATTATGAATTTTTCAGCTGGGCAGAATTATTATTATTTCTATTCTCGTGTCACCACTGCTGGACTGATTTTTTTGTCCCATATCCCAATGGATAATTTTACTCTTTAATGAACAGTACTTTTTGTTCTATAAAGTTTTACAAGTAATGAAAGGAACTGTTTTGCATATGTACTGAAAGTAATAATAATAATAATAATAATAATAATAATAATAATAAATTCAAACTTAACTTTTCATGGTTCAAGCTGTATTCAAAGTTTTGTGAGAGTATAGAATCATGAATTCAGTAATGTAAATCAAACCAAATCCTTACGCCTTTTATCATATCAGTTTTATCATATTTGAATAAAATACAGGAAATAAAATGTCTTTTTTATCCGATTAATCGATTAATTGAAGGAATAATCGAAGATTAATCGATTATCAAAATAATCATTAGTTGCAGCACTATAGTCAACTAAAATATGCCGTCTTCTTTACATGAGATATGTGATAACAGTAAAAGCTTCAAGGTCACTGTATAAGGTCACACTCCCACATGAGAATGAGAATTCTCTGGCAGGAAACATGATGTGTGTAGTGACAAGTTAAAGCAAGATTTCCACATTGGTCTTATCAGCATCACACACCAGCATTTACAGCAATGGTTTAAGC
Source organism: Myxocyprinus asiaticus (assembly GCF_019703515.2). Classification (NCBI taxonomy): domain Eukaryota; kingdom Metazoa; phylum Chordata; class Actinopteri; order Cypriniformes; family Catostomidae; genus Myxocyprinus; species Myxocyprinus asiaticus. The sequence continues at coordinate 17,467,233 of NC_059366.1, forward strand.
CAGCAAACAGGTAATTCTTTATATGTTCTGCCATAGCTGAGCTAACATAATTTAAAAGAAGCATAGGCTGGTGAGGCAGATGTAAAAAAACAACCCTCTCCCTCCCTGCCATTCAAAGTCAGTGACGACACAGTGGCTGTTTGGTATTCTGTGCGTGTTCTTGTCAGGACCGTCCTCATAGACGAAACACCTTGAGCCCAGCCATGCCTACAGGCCCTCTGGAGGGGACTGCAATCGCTGTGCTATTTACCCTGGCTCTGACCTTTCACTTGGTGCTTCAGTTCTGCTGCCTCCAGCTACAGGTTGGTCTGACCAACCTTTACCAAACCCTGGCATAAAGTCTGATTTAAAGATATTTCTCTAGCGCCATGTTACTGCGTGCTTATTTTCACTGCAGATTTGGCTCTCACACTGACTGTTGATGTTCACAGGAAGTGAGCAGAACTGATAGAGGAAGTAGCACCGAGGCCCTTTCAACCTCACTCAGGGCCAAGGACGGGTATGACTTCAGCCATTACACTTCCTCTTTAGGGGTTCCTGTAGGTACAGAATGCTGGCTCATGCCTGGAGAACAGACCTGCTGTTGTCACACATCAAATCAAATAAAGGCAAGGTACATTCAAATCCTCAGACATGACATGTGAAATGCAAACAAATACAATACAGCCCAACTTACAAAAACAACACAATTCAGTCAAAACCAGACTGTTCACACTAGTCAAATTCAAGTACCGAATTAAATTTATGCGCAAAACTGGAATATCACAAAACAATTTGCGAATAAAGCAGTGTTTCCATCTCGTGTTTAAGAGAACAAAACTGTAATTTCTGGGGAAATTGGCGCAAAATAGAAATGAAAATAGAAGTTGAAGCCACTCTTTTATTTAATGTAATGAATTACTTGGTGTTTAGAGTGTGCAGACAAAATGCTCTGACAAACTCCATGTTTGCTAGCGTTCAGCAGCAGATGACTTGTGTCTGGGGGGCCAAAGTGTACAAGACAGTTCTGGGAGCTAATAGTAGCCAATCATTTTGATGTCAGGCTTTATGTCCAGCATTTCAAAATTACCAAAGCAACAATTCAGATGCTATGCGAAGATACTGATGATATTCTCTGAGCGAATTACAGTATGTATTCTCATGGCTTGTTGAGGCAAAGTCACATGACATCTATATTCCTATATACAATGTATAGGAATATACTTGATAAAATGTGTTTCCATTGTAGATTATTTATCCACCTCAAGCAAGCATATACGTTTAAGCACATTTTGGAGATTTTATTTGCATCTTGGTGTTTCTATCTAGCATTTTTTATGCAATATCCCAAAATTTGCATAGAAATATGTGGATGGAAACTACTTTGAATTTGGCGATAGAAGGTCAAAAGTTTTGCTGCTGAAATCGGTCTGTACTTACCAAAATTCAAAACCACTGCCCCCAGTGGCCAAAGCTGGAAGTGTTGTTGAGGTGTAATGTCCACAGGCTGGCGACAAAAGCGAGTTGTATTTTTTGTAGTAAATGACGTAATACAGTCAACAGGAACGCATATGTTATTAACCCTACTTCCTAACAGAACCCCCAACCCTTTACCTAACCAAAAGTGGAGTAAAACTGGTATCGTAGAGGGAAAATGCAACCTATAAATTGCATTCACCATTGTTTATATGAACGTGATGAATCCTTCTTGGTTTCCATGGGACGAGAACCTGTGTCTCTGAGAATTTGTGCACAACATGCTATCAGTAGAGCTACTGATGAACATTTTAAAATTGATGAAAAAAGTGTCAAAAGGGGATGGCGCTTTTCAGTAATTAGGCTGTATATGGTTGTCAGGTTACATGATCATTCTAAAGCATTAAGTTGATTTCCTGTGTGATCATGTTGGTCAAGACATGTAATAAATTCACAATTGCTATTTTATTCTTTCATGTTTTGAAAACTGAAGTAGTGAGTTTTTAGCTTCATCTCTCTCTCTTTCTCCATCTTTCTCCTTTCTAGCAGTCTTCATCCCGATTCTCCTGTTCTAGATTGTTCCTTTCTGTCTCTTCTTCAATTACATGTTCTGCATGAAAACAATTACACTTTTTAAGTCATAATCAAAGCCAGATTGGAGAGAGAAAGAGAGATAAGAAGGGGCCGACAAGACTAAACAAAAGCTATTTTCTTCAGCGGTGAATAGATGTTTAAAAACATTAGTCCTTTCCTGGTAATCACATTAATGCAAGGAAATATGAACAACACGGTGGTGATAACCCAAATCTGGAGCAAACAGAAAATACCTGGCATAGGTTGGGGAGCTGTGGCAATACTCTCTAATATCTAATCATCATTACTAACAAAAGAAGTGTTGTATTGGCAAACAGGAAGTACGAGCTGGCAGAACAGGTCTTTACTCCGTGTGTGTGTGTGTGTGTGTGTGTGTGTCCAGGTATGCCCTACATTGTGGGGACCAAATGTCCCCACAAGGAGAGTAAAACCTGAAATTTTTGACATTGTGGGGACAATGAGTCGGACCCCATGAGGAAAACAGCTTATAAATCATAAATGATTTTTTCTGAAAATGTAAAAATGCAGAAAGCTTTCTGTGAGGGTTAGGTTTAGGGGTAGGGTTAGGGGATAGAATATAAAGTTTGTACAGTATAAAAACCATTATGTCTAAGGAGAGTCCTCATAAAACATGAAAACCCAACATGTGTGTGTGTGTATGTGTGTATGTGTGTCTGTTCAGTGTAATTTTGCTCTACAGCTCTCCACTAAGGAAATACATGGTTCAGTTTTTGCATGTGCATATAATACCATAACTAGAGTCTGCTGAACAACAGAGATAAGCTGATGTGTGAGTCACAGACAGAGGCTTAGTAACCAGCGAGTCCTTCCCTTTACCACACAAACAATAACACACACACACACACACACACACACATATTCAAAGGCAATTTCAGGCTCTTTGCGCCAGTGAGCAGTGAGAGGGGTGTCTTTTTAGACCTTGGTGGTCTGGTTGTTAAGAAATATTTATGTATGTGGTTAGTGTGCAACAATACGTACAACAGCCTCTGCATCTATACGGCTCCATTGTAAACGTGAAGAGCATAAAACATCATCAAAGATACTCCAGTATCTGTCTCTCCCTCTTTGTCTTTTATTTGTTTCTGTGGTTTTTCTCAGACAAGACAGAACATGCTAGAAAAATACAGTCTGGATGGTCGAACTCTCTCTGGTGAATAATGTAAATTTGCAGATAAAAGAGTGAGAAGATGAAACAACAGAGCAAGAACGAGCTTGTTGTTGTGTGAAGCTAATGTAGCTTGTGTAGTTTTGCCTGGTGTGAAAGCAGGAGTGTGTAGTAAAGCTGTCCTCTCTCTCCAACAGTTAAATGAGCTCATCGCAGAGGTGCTAGGTCACACAAGACAGGCGCTCAATCTCACGGCTTCCTTCACAACACCAGTCTTAATGCGACTGGTGAGTTTCGCAACCAGTTCTGCAACCACGGTGCAAACAGATCTTTAGGACTGATTACAACATGTGCAAAACATTTCAAAATGTACACAGTTCACGGCTCAAGACTAACATTTGAGAGCAGTGGCACCGGTGTCACCAAGTTGGTGGCACTAGCCCCTCGTCTGGTAGCACCGGTGGAGGGTGGGGGTCTGTGGCCTATAAAATGAAAAAGACAGAAACTAATAGCAAAAGTGATTTTATTATTATAATATTACAAAAATAAGTGCAATTACCAATAATATGGCATATTTTGCCCCGCTAAAATGCTCATTTGAGAGCAAGACATTGATTTTGAGTTGGTATGCAGATGTAAATTTACTGGTATCAACAACAGGAAGGTTAACTATAACATCTATAAAAAGTAAAAGTTAACACCTAATTTATATGGGTCTAAATTATTCTGACATTGCGACTAAATTAGAACTCCTTTCATCAGGCTCTTTTTGACTCAAGTTCAGTCTTCTCTTGGAAATTTGAGGGCAAGCAAAAGCAGTTATATTGTTCTACAATCAGAGAGCATTAGAAGAGAACAGATTTTACACAGAAGAAAACTAGCTTTTAAGGCTGGGACGATTCATCAACGTAATCGAAGTCATCGATTACAGAAATACGTCGATTTGCATAACATGCGTCGGCGTGTCGCAATGGAGTAATTAAAATGGCAGTGCCCGGTTTAAGCATGGATTCCCCCGAAGAACAAGCTGTAGCTAAAAAAAAAAACTCACCCACGGTCATCTAAAGCATGGGAGTATTTTAGCCAAAGACCCAACAGTGTGGTGCTGTGTAAGCTATGCAAATTAGAAATGGCTTACCACAGCAGTACAACCGCCATGAACGAACACTTGAAGCGAAAGCATCCCAGAGCGCTTTGTCGAGACGGCAGCAAGGCAGCACCATAAGTCCTGTTTACTTTTTGTCCCCACCCAAGCATGACATATTATTATTACAACATGTGTTTCTGTTAGTAGTAGTCACTTAAAATTGATTTTCTAAATGTTTCCTCATATTAAAATAATTTCTGCACCGCTGCTAACGTAGGGTGACCATACGTCCTATTCTTCCCGGACATGTCCTCTTTTTCGGACCTTAAAAAAGCATCCTGCTGGGATTTCTAAATTTGCGAAAATGTCCGGGATTCGGCTTTAGTTGCATTATGATGTGCATCTGGTCTAATACTTCATTGTGTGTGCGCGCATATTTGCATTGCTTTAACCCCTCTTTTTAAGTCCCGCCTTCTCGTACACCAATTGGTCGATTTATAAGAGGCTTGCAGCAACTATTGGCCAAATTCCTGCCTGTCAATCTCTCCGCGAACGTGCGAAGCGCTGTTGTGTTCGGCGTCAAACAGTTGCTTGACAGTAGCAGCAAATGACAGCTGAATGGAAACAATGCCCAAACGAAAGTGCAAATTTACAGAAGATTTGCACAAAAAATTCCCATGCTTTCGTTCAGGTCGAGATCCGTGGGAAGCAGAATGTATGACATGTAAAGCTGGAACTTATATGTCAGTTGCTAATAAAGGTGCAAGTGTTTTAGAAGCACATATTAGCTCTGCGAAGCATAAAGGGTCAGCAAAAGGTGAAAGTTCATCAGGTAAATTAACGTAATTAAATTTTAATACATGTACATTCAAAAGAATGTTGGAAATTTTAATTTATTTATATATATTAATCTTATGCTAATAGAGTGTCTTTTTCACTGTATTAAAGTTTGTATTCATAGTAACACTGTTTTGAACACTATTTTTCTGATCAGGTATTAAGAATGCACAAGTTTTAGTTATTCCTGTTAGAAAAACATTTAAGTGTTACTCAAATTGCACTAATTTTACTGTAAAGAAAGATTTTACATTGGACTGCTAAACTCGAGGCTGGTATTCCTCCTGAAAGTGACTTGAATTTGACATTTGTTTCATTTATTTTGTTGTTGGATTGCTAAATGTAGATTGCACTTTCCTTTTACTTGAATTGAACGAGTTCTTACTTTTATTTTGGAGAGATTTTATGTTGGACTGTAAAACAGATTACCAGTTAAAATGGGGCTATTTTTGTTGCAGAATAATGCCCTGCAGTGCACACTTTGTTTCTTGTACATTTGTTTGTGTTTAAGAGAAGATGATTTAATAAAATATTGAAATATTAATAAGACAAGTTTTTTATATTTATTTTGGGTTAATTAATTGTTATATTAATCAAGTATATAATCTTTAGAATAATCTGCAAATTAGTCGTTAGATTAATCGACTAATCGGAAAAATAATCGTTAGATTAATCGATAAAAAAATAATCGTTAGGTGCAGCCCTACTAGCTTTGTCCATAATTCACTAAGGTCCAGGCTTTAAAGCCCTTTATTTTATTTTGTAATTGCCCTTATGAAAATAGTTCATATTCATAGTTTTAAATAGTTTAAACAGTGATATTTGTAACAAGACCATGGTAACCTCAGGTAAAACCAAGCATGGATCGTCACTGCCATGGTTAGATGTAACATGATTTCTATAAAACAAGCTAAGGTAATTTTGTCAAGAAAACCATATACACTTAAACACTTAAAAACTATAAATACAAAATATAAACATTTGAAACTGCCATTGTTGTAAAAAAAAAAAAAAAAAAAAGGATTAAATTCCCTCACTCCCCTAATGTAGCATATTATAAATGTAATAGAGCTACAGTAGTAATATGATATTTATTATGGATATATTTGAGCCTAAAATACTATAGTTTATATCTTAGTGTTACTATAGTAAATTCATAGTCATTTTGGTGGTGATATGTGAAAAGTTTGCTAATTCCTGTCTGTACATATCACAGTGTTTTCTCAGCATAAATGCTGCTTAGAATGTCGGGCCATTTACCATGGTTTTAAACCAGTTTACTCACCAAGGGTCTTCATATAGGTTTGCACCAGAAAATTCTGTGCCAAATTCAAATGGTTTCCGAGACTCACGGCATGCTTCTCAATGGTTCTCGCAGCGCTGTAATGATCTACGCTGCATGATTGTGAGCTAGAGACCGGTTCTAAATGCATATGCTCTGCGCTCAGCTGCTCTGTCCATTGATCCGGGTAGTGGATAGCACTGTATTGTTCTGCTTTCGAAACGTTTGCCATTTGATATTGCTTAAAAATGAACGGCAGTACATAAACAGCGAGAGAAAGAGAGATATATAGAGAGAGAGGGAGAGTCGGCCAACTCTGTAGTCGCACCAGTGCAACATAAAAAAGATTCGCCAATGCGACAACTTAGTCGCAGTCTGGAGCCCTAATAGTTTCTGTATGCTGATTGGGCAATACAATGTTCAAACCATGCTAAAATTCACAACAGTAATAAAACAAAACACCTGTTCACATGTATTTTTACATTTTTTACATGTATGTTGTGATTACTCATACTTTAATAAGCGCATTACAGAGCACGATTTTCCAACTATAGTCTATCGGTTTTATTACTGTATGCTCCTGCAAAGTTTACGAAGTTCAGATTACTGTGATACATTTAAAGGAATTAGCAGTTTAAAGTAATACATTTGACCCAAAAATGAAAATTCTGTCACTATAATCAGCCTTATGCAGAGTAAATGATGACAGAATTTTCCTTTTTGGGTGGACTATTCTTAACCTATTCATCACTGATATATTTTTTTCTCTTCTCTTTATGTGCATTAGTGGCCTTGAAGTATAAAAAAAGGGGGGAAAAGTAGTCAGATTATGTTACTAGAATTTTTTTTTTTTTTAAATAAACCTATCTCTGGTCACCCATGTGGCCTATACATTGTATGTATTGCACTCTTTGTAGTATTCCAAGTTCATGTTCATGTAGGTAATGTGATCCCTTTCAAGTTACTTTTGGTGCAATAAACAGTCTAGCTTGTCTTCCTTTTATTACCTAAGCTACATTAGGAAAAGTATTAAAAGAATAGTGTAAATTCATGTTAATCGATTATAATTGTGAATCAAATTGAACTGAATCTCTCTGAATCTGAAAAAATCGTTTTTAAATCAAAAACCAGTGAATCGTGAATCGACAACCCATGGACTCACATCCCTAATAACCGTTTAAAGAAACTTTGTGTACTTAGTAGTTTTAGTAACATAATTAAAGCAATAAAGCGCTCGTGAATGTGCTATATTGTAAATATAGTGATGGCTGAAGGAGCTGCAGGCACTGCACTGTGCATCATGCAAGCCTAAAAACACTCTTTAACCATGACTATTTTTTTTTTTTTTTAACAAACAGACCATCATATCTTATTGCTTAATTTTGTACTTTCTTAACTGCTTTATAAGGAAAATAATTGGTTTGTCATGATATTCACACAGCATATCTCAATAGCTTTGCGTAACATCACAAAATAAATCTAGTACTTCAGGCTGTTATGTCCAGCCATATGGCACCACATTCTAGCAGAACAAAAACATTAATCCCTTCCCTGACAAATGGACAATGTGCATTATGATGCTGGTGGTTAAAACCGGGGCACATGTCCTGCAATCTAACAGCACATCAAACATGTGAATGTCCCTTTTACATAAGCCATTTATAGCTGTAATTTCACAAGAGAATCCATGAATACAGAAAGCATGTGCTCGGGTTTAGAGACGCTATGTGGGAATTCAGTCGCTGTTCTATCAAAGACCTTAGGCTTTTAAGATTAATCCGTACCTGTAAGGGCAGGGCTACATTTTTGACTAAGATATGACTTTGGCTATGTGAGAGATAAGGTGTGAGAGAAAGAAAGCTGTCTCTTGCAGGCTGTTATGGTATTTCTTTGGTCTAGCAGTGTGTAGCGATGGTTCTTTAGCACACAGAGACACTTCTACTACACAGACAGACAGAGGGACAGATGTGTGAGACAGATTAAAGGTGCTCTCTGCTGCTTTTTAATGTCACTTAGAGCCCTGATCTACGAGACAGCCAGAGAGAGAGTGACTTAATATGCCTACAAGCTTTTTAGCACTCGAGTTTCCCACTGCTTAGAGAGGGAATTCCTTCTGACGATCACTAATGGCACACATACATACACACACACGTGCATGTACACACATACACAAAGTCAAAGAGCAGGTTCTTTTGGGAATAAGGCGAGAGTGTGATGAGGAAGGGAGAAATACAGAGAGTGAAAGAGAGACAGAGTTGTCTGCGTGCATACAAGGATGCTTGGAGAGAAACAGCCAAACAGTTGGCAATACATTCTCTTAACAAATTAATCAAGTAAACTGGCAAAGAAATATTAATATGCATGTTGTTGTGGAATAAAATAAATAAAAATTGCATGCAAATGAGTATGCTGTGAATCTTCAGCACACAAAATTCCTCTCTGCTGGAAGACCTCTCTTATTGCAGTCTAGCATAGCCAGAATTCAGAGTAAAGTAATAATTCACCCAAAAATGAAAATTCTCTCATCATGTTCTCACCCTCCTGCTATCCCAGATGTGTACGATTTTTTTTCTTCTGCGGAACACAAATTACATTTTTTAGAAGAATCCATATCTTCTGAAGCAATATAATAGGTGTGGGTGAGAAACTGATCAATATTTAAGTCCTTTTTTACTACAAATATACACTTTCACCAGCCCCGACCAGTAGGCGGCGATATGCACAAAGAATGTTAATCGCAAAAACAAAACAAAAAACACACACACACACACACACACACACACACACAAAAGAATGTGGAAGTGAAAGTGGAGATTTATAGTAAAAAAGGACTTACATTTTGATGTTTCTCACCTACACCTTTCATATTGCTTCTGAAGATGGATTTAACCACTGGAGTAATATGGATTACTTTTATGCTCCATTTATTTGCTTTTTGGCGCTTCAAGGTTCTGGTCACCATTCTCTTGCATTGTAGGGACTTACAGAGCAGAGATATACTTCTAAAAATCTTCATTTGTGTTGTGAGAAAGAAAGTCATACACATCTGGGATGGCATGATGTCAAGTAAATGATAAGAGGGTTTTAGTTTTTGGGCGAACTATTCCTTTAAATTCTAAATTTCAAGTTATTGATTACTCATTTTTTTATGTGTTACTTGCCTACAAAATTAATCAAAAAGCCCATTCCAACTAATAACTGGATGATTGTTGATATGTTGTTCCTACTAAGGAAAATAAGTAGTCTTGGTGTGAGTCAGAAAATTTTGGAGACTGCTTAAAAAGCATTGGTTGAGAGTGTGCTTACATTTAATTTAACTGCCTGATACTGGTATCTTAGCTGTAACCATAAAAGTACCCTGGCTAGAGTCGTTAGCACAGCCAGTAAAATTATTAGCAAACCACAGAGTCAGTTATGTGGGATGTACATCACTAAAAGTAAAAAAAGGCCAGGAGTATTTTAAAAGATATTACTCACCCTTTGTATAACCTGTTTGGATTGTTGCCCTCTGAGATGCTATGTAATGCCTATGGCAAAAGAATATCTATAAAAGTTCATTTTTACCTACTGTCTAATGTTTTTTTGTAAATGTTGCAGGTGTGGTCAAAGACAAATTTCAACTATGGTTGACAATAAAGCTGTATTGTATTGTATGACAATGTGTAGTTAAATATAAAAAATATGAATTTTTGTTGTAATTAGAGGTATTTATAAAAATAATGAAACAAATATCTTAATTCAAAAGTTTGTGTAATGACACCTTTTGCAAGTATCTGCTGTGTTAAAATTCTCTCATCATTCTGTAAAAGTAAAAAGATAATTGATGGAACTGGAATCGTTAAGACGAATCGGAATATAAACAGCACGTCTGAAGTTGCGCAACACCAGCCAGTACGATTGGAACTGTCAACTTATGCCAGCTTTTGCCATTATTGTGTGCAATACACATCAGACACTCAGTGAACTGACTGTACAGTCTGTGGCCATGAGACCAGGCTAAATGGAACAGAAGATTACGGAACATTCCACACTCAGAGCAAGGTGAAAATCAGTGAATAATGTTATTTACATGTTTAGATTTAACCTTTCATGGTAATTTGTAGGGAAATCCTGAAGCCGCAGCCATTTCTTGCTGGTACTTCTAGCTGAATTTCATACAGCATGGATGTTTACAGCTCAGCTGATCCGTCCATATCACCTCATTCTCTCTGTGTGATGGGAGCAATCACCGGGTGACCCTGATAGTGATCTATGCATACTCTACACATCACATGATGTTATAAAGACAGACGTGAGCCAGCATCCCCTCTCTTTCTTTCATCGTCTCACTCTCTAAGCTGTAGGAGAAAATATGCAGAGCAGTGGTCGTGCAAAAGCAAACCATACCAGATAGTAACAGGAAAACCAACATCTCTAGATAATATTTTGAAGAGCACGATTCTACACATCACATGATGTTATAAAGAGAGATGTGAGCCAGCATCCCCTCTCTTTCTTTCTTCATCTCACTCTCTTTAAGCAGTAGGAGAAAATACGCAGAGCAGCGGTCGTGCAAAAGCAAATCATACCAGAAATAACAGTAAAACCAACATCTCTAGGTAATATTTTTAAGATCACATCAAATCGTGCTCTCTTTAGCCCATTTATTCAATTTCAGCTCTAAAGTGTTCTCGAGCATATAGGAAGGAGTACGAGATGGATAGAGAGAGGCGTACAGGGGGATACAGAGCAAAAGGTGGACGTCAGGATACAGTGACTGCAGTGCTAACATGTTTCAACATGACAGCCATCTTTAATCACATGGCACTAATGGAACTCAGAGCTTAAATATGTTTGCATGGACACTATTGTTATGTACACCAAGGGAATACAGATTCTCCTTCCCTCATCTCTTCCTCCTCTATATCTCTGCTCGTGTTGGCTGATCTGGTTTCGTCAGTGCTCTGCTGTGGGATTCCTGCTAATTGCTTGAACATTCCCTTCTTCCTCTATTAAAGCCAGGCCACTATTCCCCTCACAATCTATAGTAATGCCACAAGAGAAGAGAGAACCAGAGACAAAACACAAGTGAGAGAGACAGGCATGTCCTTAGCGTCCATACAAGGAATATTAATTCTTGACCAAAACAGGAAGACTGTTTGATATTTAAAGGCAATGATGTTGCGGTACAGATGCTGGCACCTACTTGATGCCAAAGACTTGGGGGAAATTCACTAAGAATGAATAAAAAAGCGCAGGTAAAAGCGCCGCAGTCTGCGCTGGTTCAGCTCCCGATTCTCTAAAGGAATTAATCAGATCACCCAACGGAGCAAATATGCCCACAAAATCTGCTAAACTCAAATAGCATGTTGCAATTTTGATCTTGCAGGTTGGTTGAGCGCTATATTTTGAAGGATGCAGCAGACCACTACAACACTCCATTACTGTGATCCAGTCACCTGAATCATCTCTTCATCTCTGCCAAAAGTGCACTTAATTACACTGTGCAATCGGATTTATGACTGATTATTATTCTCTTCTACATCATTTGAGTTACTGCTGCCAAGATAAATCGAAAATGTGCACAAGCAGCTCTTTTTAATAAAATTCTGATAACACCTGCTTTCCTTGAGCAGTAATAGAGCAATGTATATTGTACCAGACAAAAAGCACAGAGTTTTGTGAATGAAGCACAATTTTTAATGAGCCTGAAGCCCAAAGTATACTTCAGTCAGAAGCGAACACTGAGTGTCCGCGTACAGGATGCGTGACGCAAATCTCGTCATCAGCAGAGAGCTTGAGCACTGAACGTGCACAGCCAGATTTTTCTAACTGTGCGTCTTTGAATGCGCAGAATGCGCATGTTCCTGGAATTATTTGCACAAATTAGTGGATCCACAAGGTGGCATACACTCACATTTGAGCCGAAACGATCACTGAGAAACACTAGAAGAGGATGTAATCGCCGGTAAACAACAGGAGACGAAGTTAAAAACAACAACAGTAGATATTCATGTCAAGAGACGAGTGAGAGGAGGTCAGGAGCTACCTGCACTTAACTCGAGTCTGAAGGAATATAGAATATCTTTATGGGACTAAACTCCTGAAGAGAAATAGTTTGGTGTCTTATAGCAGTTGTAGCCCGCATGCTCCAAACGCCTGTGAATGCGCACACAGTCATATGGAGTATACTTTGACAGGCTCACGTTCAACTGTACGCAGACACTGAGCTTTCACATCAAAATCGAAGTATACTTTGGGCTTATTTTGTACAGAAAGGAGGCATGTTTGTGCGGAAAGGAACTATATTGACTTAATTTAAATACTAAAGATAGAAAGCAATTTCAGCGCTTATTGCACTGAAATACCACACGCAAAAATTGCTGCAACTGTTTAGTGAATTCGCCCCTTGACCTGCATGACTGGGTTTGTCATACAGCCTGGCACAACATGTGTTTGATTGTACGCATATGTGTAGCATGTGTTCTAGTGTGTAAGAAAAGTGGCCTGTGCATGCATGAGTATAGCATCTGCATGTTCCAGTGAAAGGTGGCATGTGTGTGTTTGTGTGTGTATGCCCAATGTGAGGTTCCTCCCCAGGCGCATGGGCAGCCTCGCAATCAAAGGTCGGAATTTATCAACAGGCATCCTCCGACATCTTGAAGCAATCTATGGTTTACTCCGACGGGGGGTGCGTCTGTTTGGCTGAACGTGTGTGATTGTGTGTGTGTGTGGATGTGAGAGGGGGTTCCTGATATTCAGTAACAGTAAGTGAGGACGGAGAGTTTGTAAATTTCAGAGGGCAGATTTTCCCACAAACTATATTAAATACATTATGGAGAAGTCAATCCACAATCTGATATTTACTGGAGAGATGCCAACACATTTAAATATTCCATACCCCCCCACCCCAATTAATTAGGCTCTTACAAAAAACATACAGCACTTTCGTAATGACAACATCCAACATCACATACATATTTAGGCACGAACCCCTTTCTATCTAAAAAATATCTCCTCCACACACAAATCTCACAACAGCGTCTGTAAATCAGAAGATGGTCAGGAAGATCAAGCTCTCAGTCATCTAAATGTCTGCAATGTCTGCTCTCTCTGTGCTCACAGATGCTTGCTTTTGTATAAGAGAGGATGTCCATATGGCCGATTTACAGCGTACCGTAAACAGAGGCGATAAACAGAGGAATGTGTGATTCTAATTTCCATTTAGACTGCAAAGTACAGTCGGTGGATAGAACAGGGAATAGAAAAGTCATAGATCCTGCATTATCAACCTCTCTGGGACACACATTTGCACAAACAAATAAGGGGACACAGACACACAAACCGGTCCTCTAGAAAATTACATCTATTCATATCCTACCATCTATGAGCACAAATGTGATGTTCTAAACGTCAGCGCAGGGGAGATATTGTAAATAAAGGAATATGGGGACAAAATGTCCACCTTGTATATATGTCTAATGAGAGGCGGGCAAACAATCACGTTGCTCGTTAGAGAGAGATACAGTCGTAAAAAGACAGAGGTCATTGCGTATTACATGAAAGGGTTCACCCAAAAATTTAAATTCTCTCCTTATTTACTCACCCTCATAATATACCAGGTGTGTATGACTTTCTTTCTATAAAAAAGAAAGTGTATAAAATATCTTAGCTCAGTAGGTCCTTATAATGCAAGTGAATGGAGATTTCTCTTTTGAAGCTCCAAAAATCACAGTCAGAATAAACATCAACAATACGACTCCAGCGGTTAAATTAATGTCTTCTAAAGTGGTATGATCACTTTTGGTGTGAAAAAAGAAAAAAACTTTTTAACTATAATCCAACGTGAGGGAAAAAAGAAAAAACTTTTTAACTATAATCCAACGTGAGGGTAAGCTTCACGAGAGGGTGGAGTCCAAGCGGTCTCTCGTGTGACGTATTCGCATTGCCATGATACCGACGTAATCTCACGTTCTCTACTCGGTTGAGACATCCAGGATAAGCACACAAACGCACCATTGTGAGTAAAGAAACAGATAATAACAGATCTAAACCAAAACTAACAAAGCTACTGTACAGGTTTCCTCCTTCTCACTTGTAAACAGCATTGCTCTTCCGGCTGTGATGCATGTGTTTCAGTTCTCACATGTTTCAAATGCCAATGCGATTGTACCGCTCTTGACTGGAAGCATGGTTTAGAGTTTTAAAAAGTACTTAAATATGTATCTTTTTCACACCAAAAGTGCTTGTGTTGCTTTAGAAGACATTAATTTAACAGCTGGAGGCATATGGACGACGTTTATGCTGACTGTCTGTGATTTTTGGAGCTTCAAAAGAGATATCTCCATTCACTTGCATTTTAAGGACCTACTGAGCTGAGATATTTTTCTATTTTTCTTCAAATGTGTCCTGATGAAGACAGAAACCCTTTTACAACAGAATTGAGGGCACGTGACTGAGGAAACAAACGTGCACTTTAAATTAAGAAAGTTTAGTTCTGATTTCTGCCTCATTGTTCATAACTGCATTCACCTATATAAGCAAGATAAGTTAATTGTTGTCCTTTTCTTTCCCAATTACTATATGTTATGCATATTATGGAATATTTGGAAAATACACTTGGAAAGGTAGGTGATGCTGTACTGTGCCTTTACTCGCGATACTTATTTGTCCTTAACGTGTTACACACCATTACATTTTAAATTCTGTGAGCCTGCCTGGTTTAAAGATCACTCTTATCTGCCTAAATAGATGACAGGTTTCATATTTATTTTAATTATTGGTTCAGGGTAGAAAAAAGCTTGCACACAATGTCCATAGAAACAATCTTCCAGGATATTTATTAAGAGGCCAAAAAGTGCAAAAAGTGCCAAAGTGCTCAGTGTAGAATCAAAACGTTTTTGATTTACACTGTCATCAGTGTCTGGCACTTTTTGCACTTTTTTGGCCTCTCAATAAATATCCTGGAAGATTGTTTCTATGGACATTGTATGCAAGCTTTTTTCTACCATGTATTTGATTTTTTTGAGCCTAAGCATGTCACGGTCCTGTCACTCTGTCAGTCTGGGTTTTGGTCTGACAGGATCGTGGCATTATTCCCCCATGTCTGTCTTTGTGTGAGCACACGGTTTCGGTTATATTCCCTGCCGCGCGCTCTTCTGTCTGTTGTGTTTCATGTCTGGAGTGTGGTGTCTGGGTCCTGACTTCCTGTCTAGTTCGGTTCTGGTCTGTGTCGGGACCCAGACATTCATACTCTTTGTCTGTCTGTTATTGACGTGGGTGCATCACGCTTGTGTCATCTTGTCTGCATGCACTCGTGTCAAAATCTATGTCGGTCTTTGTGTCTGTCTCTCGCATCCACGGGCACACGTTGTGCTCACTTTGCGCTGCGCGCCCGGGTCGCGAGCTGTTTTCATGTTGTGCTGAGGTTCGGTCACTTCAGTACGGTATCAGATGTGTGTGGCCAATCTCTCACACAAATGTCCTGTCTTGTCTTGTCTGTCGATTGGCATGAGTGTATATCACCTCGTTGTCTTGGCGATGTGCGCTCATGCCATTCGGATGTTTTGCCTTCTTGTGAGAACACCCGGCTTTGTTATTGTTTCCGTATCACCGTGTGCCTCTCTGTCTTACGTTACACCCTGCCTCCTTGTTTGCTCATTGTTGTTTCATTAGTAACACGTGCCCTATATTAACCCGCTTGATTTCTCTCACTATTTTAGTCTCCTCATGTGTGCTGTCCAGTGCCAGTTCGTCTTGTTATCTTGTCAGTCCTGATCACCTTCCTGGTTCCAGTTCAGTCCGGTCGGTCCTGTTCCCCGTTTCACCTCTGCCCCAGCCTGGATTCCTTATTCCCCTATGGGGTAGTTTTTGTTGGCTTCCCCCTTGTGGGAGTTTTATGTTTGGTTTATTGTAAATAAAGTATTTTGTTTTTTTATCTTTGCGTTTGGGTCCTCATCTCTGTTAACAAACGTGAAACGCACCAAAGCAACACGAGCATGTAAACGTATCAGTGTTTTTGGCATTGACGTTTATACAGTTTTTTGTCTACAATTATTGGTTCAGTACATGTTTCCCATGATGATATGCAAATCTATTATGAATAATCAGCAGTCTTACAGTTTGTGTTAGTTTGCATTTTTATTTAATTAGTTAGACATGCTATAATCCTTTATTCATATTGGTTCCAAAGTTAACATAACAACAACAGTATTATTTTTTATTTTTTTTATTTTTTATTATGAACCAAGCCTCCCTGTACTTCATAAATACAAAGAATGTTTGGAAAATATTTCAAATCATCTTACAGCTGTGCAGTCTTCTGTTCAACACAATACATTATGCATTTATATCTTATGCACATTTAAGTTTTTGAACCAATAAATGTAACCTAAACCCAGGTGTTTGTTTTTTTGTTTTTGTTGTTGTTTTTTTGTCAATTTTCCTGTATAGTGCAAACTATCCCAACATTTATATGTTTGTCTTTAGCATATTTTGGAAAATAATTCTGAATACTAAATAATTTAA
Source organism: Myxocyprinus asiaticus (assembly GCF_019703515.2). Lineage (NCBI taxonomy): Eukaryota > Metazoa > Chordata > Actinopteri > Cypriniformes > Catostomidae > Myxocyprinus > Myxocyprinus asiaticus. The sequence continues at coordinate 17,484,120 of NC_059366.1, forward strand.
TCGAATTTTAACTAATTATTAAGCCCCATATTTTGATACATTAGCAAGCCTGCCTACTCCATTAATTTGTTTAGTTAAGCATTAAAACGTAAGGGCTACAAAATTCATTATAGTGAAAAAGAAATTGGTCTTTTGCTGTGAAATGTGAAACACTGCCCCCAGTGGCCAAAGAGGTAAGTGTTGGGTGTGTGGCACGTGTGAGCTCCATTTTCTGGGTGAAATGTCCACTGAGGGGTGCCAAAAGCGAGTTGTGAAGCGAGTTGTTTTTAGCTGTACAGGCTGTAATACAGTGAAGAGGAATGCATAACTTCCCGTGTGATCATGTTGGTCTGATCTCGCCTAGGGCACCATGCCAGTCAGGACCGCAACTGCATCCATCCATCCAGATAATCTCATTCCTGTTGCAGCGATCCCTCACCTTTGAGCATACTTGTGCGTGTATGCAGCATTCAACATGTATGTAGTGTGTGAATTAAATTTTATACTGCATAAATAAAAGTTCTCAGGCAAACCTCTCTAGTGCAGCAGCCACAGTGTGCTGTATTTGAACATTACTATTAGATGGCCCGTGACCTGCTCCAATGACATTGAGATTCTGTGAAAATTCTGTGGTATTGACAGAGTGCCACAACAATTTGGCTTCAGTTATCCACAAACCAAGACAACCACAAAAGTAATTGCCCACTTGAGACCATTACAACACCCTGATCAAATGCACATTTGATTCTGTGTCACAACACACACATAATCATGCAAGGAGAGAAAATAGAGACATCAAGTGATTTGAAGTTCGACCCTCGGGCGGATGGATGCAAATCACAATCTCATTACAGTATGTGTATGTGTGTGTGTGTTTCGAAGAGAAGACAAGCAAAAGATTGAGTGCCTTCATACTTAACTTACCAAGTGTGTTTATATACAGGATTTGAGCAAAGGAAAAAGAAAAGCGAGAGAGATGAATGTGCACTTGTGCTGTACAGCAGCGCATGTGAGTTGCATGCAATATTAGACTGACTTCTCACAATGGAACAAATTGAACAGTAACACTGCGTACAAATAAGACCCACTCTCCCAGAAGACCACCAACTACACATACTCGCTCGTTCTCTTAAACACATTTAAGTGTTGCGTGATCAGGCATATTCTGTAGGGTTTTCTTCCAAGTGCCGTCTACAGGTACTTGATTTTGATCTGTTTTGCATCCATCTCTTTTCCTGTATTCCTCTCCCTCAGTTGTATTTGTGTGTGTGTGCGCACATTTACATAAGTGCATGCAATCTGAAAGTGTGATATCATTTTTCTTCCTGTTTACTCAACAAAGAATAACCACATAAAACGTGTTTACGACGCATTCCAGAAAACCAGCCCCAAAAAGCCCGTCTGCATTCCAGCATAACGCACCCCAAAAAACAGCAGCAGCGACTTGCGAGAAAAAACAACCCACAGACCTGCAGGATTCAACAGAAAGAAAACTTAAAACAACACACAATCACACATACATCCTCTCTGCTGCTCATGTTTAGCCACAGAGTCTAAAATTTCAGGGAAACCTCAGATGCTCAGTCGTGACAGTGCAGGAGCATGTGCATATGTGTGTTTGTGTGTTAATGTGTATGTGAGTGTGTGTGTGTATGTTTTTTAGAGTGCATGTGTCTTACCGGATGGCACGAAATGAAGAACTTTGTTTCCCTCCATCACCCCCTTCTCAACCCATAATCATCCTGTAGTCCTGACACTTACGAGGGCAAGATCACCTCTGCTCCAGTCTCCTCTCTCTCCTACTTTCTACACTTCTACCTCTCTCAGTCCCTCTCACTCTGTACCTATATTTCTCTCTCTCTCTCTCATTCCTCAGACATCTTTAGTGAGTCAGCCTTGCCCTGCCTCCACCGAGCTGAGATTCTGGGTCCTAAAGCCTGCGTTTCCTGAGTTTCTCTGTCTCACTATGTGCACTTGATGCTTGCAGTTATAAACAGTTACAACAAATTTCACATACTTCCTGGCATTGCACATTACTTTTGTGCATGTATGTGTGTGATAACAGTGGTAAATAAAATGTGTATTCTGATAGATGTGTTAAAATGTGCAACATGTGGTGTGCTTCAAACAGCGTAGGTTTTTACAGAGTGATGTCACTGTTACGTCCTTTGTTTCATTCATACTGAGATCAAGGATAACCACATTCGAGCAAGTGTTTCCCATTAATTACCCAGACTGTGGCGGCCAGCTAACGTTGTGTGATTTGCGCCGTTGCTTCGGCAAAGCATCTCTCACTCCCAGTCAGTCATTTCAAAATTATGCCAAAATGCCCGTCTTGGTGAGGTATTCATTTAAAAACAGAGAGTGATGTCTAAAGTGAATGTAAACAGCAGAGAAAAAAGCGGATTTGTATTAAAATGTCAGACTTGTATAAAAGTATAAATGTAAGCTAACAGAACTGCTGCTGTCTAGTGTGTCATTATAATAATCAAACAACCATAACAAGAAAACGAGTAAACACTCACTGCTCTTGACTGACTAACTTAAGTTATATACAGAAGGTAGATATTAAGCCTAATCTGTGAATTAAGAATGTGGATATAAACATGAAATTAGATAACCCTAAAGCTTTAAAAAGTATTAATGTATTATAATCATACAGTGAAGACCAGTAGTAGATTTATGCTGCATTTCATTCTGAATGTTTACTTATATACATATATATATTACACCCTTTTTTTGGAATGCCCAATTCCCACTACTTGGTAGGTCCTCGTGGTGGCACGGTTACTCACCTCAATCTGGGTGGCAGAGGACAAGTCTCAGTTGTCTCAGTTGAGAAAGTCAATCCACGCGTCTTATCACATGACTCGCTGTGCATGACACTGCGGAGACTCCGCATGTGGAGGCTCATGCTACTCTCCGTGATCCACACACAACTTACCACGCGCCCCATTGATAGGGTGACCATACGTCCTCTTTTTCCCGGACAAGTCTTCTTTTTCAGACCTTAAAAAAGTGTCCGGCCGGGATTTCAAAATTTGCGAAATATCCGGGATTCAGCTTTAGTTGCATTATGATGTGCATCTGGTCTAATACTTCATTGTGTGTGCGCGCATATTTGCATTGCTTTAACCCCTCTTTGTAAGTCCCGTCTTCTCGCACACCAATTGGTCAATTATAAGAGGCTTGCAGCAACTATTGGCCAAATTCCTGCCTGTCAATCTCTCCGCGAACACACGAAGCGCTGTTGTGTTTGGCATCAAACAGTTGCTTGACAGTAGCAGCAAATGACAGCTGAGTGGAAACAATGCCCAAATAAAAGTGCAAATTTACAGAAGATTTGCACAAAAAATTCCCATGCTTTCGTTCAGGTCGAGATCCGTGGGAAGCAGAATGTATGACACGTAAAGCTGGCACTTATGTGTCAGTTGCTAATAAAGGTGCAAGTGATTTAGAAGCATACATTAGCTCTGCGAAGCATAAAGGGTCAGCAAAAGGTGAAAGTTCATCAGGTAAATTAACGGACTACTTTTTGCGACCAGGTAAAATTGTTATCACATTGCTTCATTTTCCATGGCCGTTCAAAATAATATTAATTGTAAATGATGGCATCAAATATTTTATTTTAGTACATGGACATTAATGTTGGGAATTTTTATTTATTTATATATATATTTATTAGAGTGTATATTAACACTGTTTTAAACCCTATTATTCACACCCAGAATATGGTCACCCTACCCATTCAGAGCGAGAGTGAGAACCACTAAACACGACCACGAGGAGGTTGCCCCATGTCACACTACCCTCCCTAGCAACTGGGCCAATTTGACTCAGCACACACTGGATTTGAACGCGTGACTCCAGGGGTGGTAGTCAGCGTCAATACTCGCTGAGCTACCCAGGCCCCCTCTGAATGTTTACTTGAATATTTGATACTGCTGTTAAAAACTTTTAAAGCTGTTAAAAAATGCACTGAATTTTCTTAACTTGTATTTTTTGTACTTAAGAACATTCTTCCATAATTAACATATTATATAGTGTTCTTATTTGTTGTGGTTTTGATTTTGAAGCTGGTATTGAGAATCGTCAAATAGTGACTACTGAAATTAACTTTAGTAAAGTAACTTTTTTACTCGGACAAGTGAATGACCAATTCACTAGTTCGGAGGACAAGCACATGACAATACTTAATGTCGAGCTCTGGCTCAAATGTATCCTCTAGTCGATTTTGTGTTTTGACCATTTGTGAACTACATTAAACTCCATCTCGTGTATGCTTTGTGGGTTTGACTTTTTTGCCATGTCACGATTCATATCTATACATCCACAATGTGTTTATGATTAAATTACTACTAGAGCACAAAATCGTTTACAAAAGCACAAAGTTCTTCATAGATCTAGCCTCTTAATTTTGCTCTCAAATTGCATCAGATTGATGCATTTAACTTTAAAATGTCCAAAATGTTCTTACAGATGAGCATGTCCCCGGACCACCCTAGAGGGTCCGAGGTCCACTCACCACAGTCTCACAAAATCCTGTGGGAAACACTGCTAGCGTTAGTTTCATGCCATGATTCTGAGGATGCACACCCAGTTTTGAGGTGTGGAGCCTTTGAATTTTGAAGACATGTTGGTACTGGTTATGATAATGTGATCTATAGCCAGAGGTGGGTAGTAACATGCTACATTTACTCCGTTACATTTACTTTTATGAGTATGTTTTATGGTGGGTACTTTTCACTTTTAAATTTAAGTAAATTTCTGATGAAAAAAATTTACTTTAAACTGCTTTAAAACCTTACTTTTAAAAGTACTTTAAAAAGATTAAAACTGCAGCTCCAACTTAAGAAAACACGATGAGGTAAGTTGTAGCGATTGTGACAATGTGGGCTTGTCTGTGTCGTGGTGATACTCATTCATTTTCAGCGTGAATCTGTAACTGTGGGCTCTTTCTAAGTTTGCATTTTTATATCAGCGCTGCAACATATCAGTACCTACTGTATAAATTCTTGTAAACATCCGCGTTGTGCAAATGTTTTGCCCTGCCTATCGCGATTGTGAGCATTTCTGCATGTGCACGGTTGGCGTGTGCTCAGCGTTTGACAGATGCGGGCATCTTTGTCTTATGGACAACACGCTTCCAAACACAGAGAAAATGTGCAATTTACCCCCTTAGTGTACAGATCTAATTATCTCAATTCTTTCGACACTGACAATGCTAGAGCTACACTGAACTAAATTCACGCAGGATGTTAAAAGCTGTGAAATAACGACAGAAGGTATGAATAAAGCATGATCTTGCTGCAGTGTATAATTAAACATTATATATAACTTGGGACTTGGTGAAATTGTTCAATTTTTTTCACCGAAATAATTACTAGAAAACGGTTTCCAAACATCTCTTCTAATTGACAGATTCTGCCAAATCTGAGAAGTATCCTTTAAGTGACAGTTCAGCCATAAATTAATACTGTATCATCATTTCCCTGCCCTCATGTTCTTTCAACCCCATGAAACTTTTGGTATTCTGTGGAACCCAAAAGATGTTAGACAGAATGTTAGGGAGTGACAGTCTCAGTCACCATTCCCTTTCAAAATATGTAGGGGAAAAAAACATGCAGTTTAAGTAAATGATGATTAAGGTTAGCATTCTGTCTAACATCTCCTTATAGGAAAATTTGTTCCAAAATTGAAAATTCTCGCATCATTTACTCACCCTCATGCCATCCCAGATGTGGTTTTTTTTCTTCTGCTGAACACAAAGATTTTTAGAAAAATATCTCCGCTCTTTTAGTTTATACTAGAATGCAAGTGAATGGATACCAAAACTTTGAAGCTCAGAAAGCACATAAATGCAGCATTAAAGGAATTAAAATGACTCTGGTTCAGTCTATGTCTTCAGAAGGGATATAAGTGTGGGTGAGAAACAGATCAATATTTAAATCCTTTTTTACCAATAAATCTCCACTTTCACATTCTTCTCGTGTTTTTGATGATTCAATTCTTTGTGCATATCGCCACCTACTGGGCAGGGAGGAGAATTAATAGTAAAAAAAGGACTTTATAGTTTATAAAGTTATATATTTTTATCTGTTTCTTACCCACACCTTTCATATTGATTCTGAAAATGGAGTCATATGAATTACTTTTATGCTACCTCTAAGTTCTTTTTGGAGCTTCAAAGTTCAAACCATTCACTTGCATTGTATGGACCAACAGAGCTGAGTTGTTCTTCTAAAAATCTATATTTGTGTTCTGCAGAAGAAAGAAAGTCATACACATCTGGGATGGCATGAGGTGAGAAAATAAGAACATTTAAATTTTTTGGTGAACTACACCTTAAATTTGATGCATGGAAGAAAGAAGTCATATGGGTTTGGAACAACATGGTGATGAATGATGACAATTTCCATTATTAACAATAATATTAATAGTATTATTATTATTATTATTATTAATCATTCTGTAATGCATGTTAAATGTGTATCATGTACTGGAATACAGGAGAGTAAACATCCATTACATTATATGTGAAAGTAACTAGTTACTCGCTACTTGAGTATTCTTTTTATTGGATAATTTCTTACTCATACTCAAGTAATTTTTAACATCATTACTTTTACTTCTACTTGAGTAATTATTTTAAATAAGATTTTGGTTACTCTACCCACCTCTGTCTATGGCATAGATGGCTGTATTCTAGATTTGCATTTCCTGTAGGAAATACCAGTGCTTGCAAGGCAGAAAAAGAGTAGTGATAAAGTTTCAGGTAATGTAAGACTTTAGGTATTGGTTCTGCGTAAATTAAATGCTGTATCAGAGCTGCTTTGCTTTTTGTCTTTGCAGTATAAAGGCAGCTATAAGGGATAGTCAGGGCTCAATGCTATGGATTTGGTTCAGATTTTTATTTGCCCTGCCATCATACAAATAAGCTAAATATTGTTTACATATATTTAGTTTTTAAAACAATTTCCTAAAGTATCACATTTATAATTTGCAAGATAGCTAAAAATTACAGCTTTACTCCTCATGTAACCCCATATAAGGACAACAGATATGAATTCATAAATACATGATATAACCTCAGCCGTCCTGCCATTAACACATGTTTTTCAGTGAAGAGTTCAGTGGTGCAGAAGACGGGTTTTCAGTCACCTGTTTAGTCGTGCTGCCAACTTTGGGCCACGTGTAATATTTTCATAAGCAGGATCAAAGATATAGTCTGTAGCTGTGTTCCAAACTATACACTATACACTATGCACTTACAAAATGTACTATGCACTCAGCCATGTAGTGTATGAATTTTCAAAGTGCAGTATCATCCCAAATGGAACACTTAATGTTTTTTTACTACACGGAAGCATTCGCCATTTATCAGCTGATGGAAGTGACATTTCAAACCCAAGCGTTGTGTTGCCGCTAGCTTTAGCGCGGTATCCAGCCTCAGTTCAACACTTATATCTCAATAATATACATATTCACGCAGCATGGAATGATGGTAAAGCATTTAACTCACTTTAAGGTGCTGTCTACACAGAAGTTTCACTAGTTGTCATATTCTCCATTATTTACAATTGTTTTGCCAGATAACCATCGCTTCCGCTATGTACGGCATGCCGCGTGCGCTGAGTGCACGAAGTGTCCGACATTCCACACTCCGTTTTGATGACTGAAAAAGTGCATCATCCGAGTACTCGTAGTACACTTTTTTTTGTTGCATTTTCAGTGTAAACATACTACTCCAATACTCACACTTCAAAATGACTTAAAATATTGCAGAAGTATGCGGTTTGGGATGCACCTACTGAGTTAAAGATTTTATTGTTGGCTGAATGTGATAAACATAAAATCCTTGGAAAAGGGGGACCTTGCTACTGAATCGGATGTGACGCGTTATATACAGAAGGTAGATATTAAGCCAAATCTGTGAAATAATAATGTGGATATAAACATGAAATTAGACAACCCTAAAAAGAGCAACACTGACTGATACACAAAGCACAGAAAGAAAATACCTGTACAGTCCAGAAATGAGACATATAACAGGTGTGTTATGAGGATGATAAAAAGTAGACTGTTTTAAATGTCATCCTCGTGCTGAACAGCTTTGACAATAATAATAATAATAATAATAATAGCCGTCGTGATTTTGCTTCTTTTCATATCAAACACCATTAGCATGTCAAATTAATGTTTACATTTTGAAATATTACCTAGTTAATTGTATCCTTACATTTGGGATAATAAGCAGCTGAGATTTCCAGCCACATGTATAACCTGGGATTAACAAAGGTTATTACTTTTTATGCAGTGCTTCATATCTAAAGGCAAAAAATTAGAGAAAAACATGCTCTTTTTTTAAGTGGGAACAATACTAGTGCTCTGTGCCTTCGCGAGAGTGCATGCACGTTAAACAGCGTCTAAGCTGCACGGAGAGACATGGATTTACAGTCCTATATAAATAAGCAATTGATTTCTTGTTTTCTAATGTGGGGATTAATAATTATCACCAACATATTAAAATGAAAACAAAAATGTGGGTATTTCCCACACTGTGAACATGGACTGCAGGGATCAATAAAATGTTGCATAACACGTAAAATTCCGCTCCGAAATTCATGAAGTGTTTTTTTTTTTTCCTGGAATTTAACACATTAGTGAAAGATGCTGCAAAGACACTTGGAACAGAGTGAGGGCAGTTCTTGAAGAGCGTCCTTGGTGTCTGCACTGTCAGAAAAAAAGGTACTGCACAGGTACATTTTTGTTCCCTGAGGAACAAAATAAATAATTGTACCTATAAAGGTCCACTATAAGTCCTTAGGGTACAATTATGTACCCAGACGAGGTTGAAAGGCACACTTTTTTAGTGTTCAGTGTTAAAGGTCCATATTTGTACCTTTGTAACAAAACAAAGTCTATAGGCCTATCTAGAATGTGTCATAAAGTATATTTTATTTATATACCCTTTACAAAAAACAAAAACAAAAATAACAACAAAAAAAAAACTGAATGAAACAAAGTACATAAATAGCCAACAGTATGAATATAAAAAAGGACTAAAATAACAAATATGTGCATTTATATTGAACATGTACACGTAATATTAATATGGTTGTGGACAAGAAAATGTCCCTGGCTCGTGCCTGTCCGTTCAGTCAATCAGTGAGAGAGATTCGCACTTCGCGGTTCCCTCAGTCACGTTCCGACAGCACCGGCATCTCTTTATCTCTCTAGAATGGAGTTGGGGAAGATGTCTACAGCTCACTTAATATAGGCAATGTATTTCTACTTTATTTCATAGTCTTGCAAAGTGGTTATACAGGTTAGAGAGAGAGTGTATGTGTGTGTTTGTATCAGTGTGTGTGTGAGTGTAAGAGAGAGTGTGTGTTTGTGTATGAGTGTGTGTGAGAGTGTGTGTGTGTGTATGAGTGAGTTTTTGAAATTTCCAAGTTCCCTGTAGATGTTCAGACTAGAAAAGAATACAATATTTCTACATCAGATCGAATCAAAATCATAAGAACACTGTATGAAAGCATTGCTCAGTTTAAGATGTAAGTATTCTTAATAACGGTGCCAAAGTATTAAAGGTTTACACTAAATTTGGTATTTAAATCACATATAATGCTAAACTAACATTAAATCTAATCATTTCTGGTGATACAGTGATATGAGTTGTTCATATGATATAAGGGGAATATACACAGACCAAGAGCCGTTTACAAGCGAAAACAGTCCAAAACAGTTGTAAACAAAGATGTCGTTGGATTTTGATGTGAAAGGAGAAGGGGATGCCATGTTGGATGGCATGAGGGTGAGTAAACCATAAGAGAATTTTTGGGTGAACTTTTCCTTTAATGTAGACGTAGCCTTAGCATTAACTTATGGGACACTGAAACTGTATAAAATTACATAATTTGACAGGAAACTGCTTATGCTTTGTCTTTCTTAACTATTTGTGGCTTTATCAAGAAATTGGTTTCCTGTATAAATCTCTTAATGTGTGCTGCTGCTTTCGAAAAGGTTTTGGAAGCATTGCATCTATTGTGCTACGGCTTGCTCAAGAGAAATCTCCCTTAGCAAAGCTGCACAAGGAGACTAGAGAACAATTTCTCACTGAAGATCACTCTGATTATTGATAATTGATTCCGGTAATTGGCTATTCACCTCAGTCTTTATCCTCTTAATTAATCCTAGTCTTTCTTTGGATGGATTCATACATTTATATGTGTCTTATGTTTTAGTTATTGATTTCAAAGCAGCTCTCCTGATGTTGCCATCCTTGTTCAGGGAGAAACGTAAAAACGTCATCGTGCTTGGGGAGGTGCGTATATGGACCTCTGTTTGTTTATTAATTTTATGTATGTGATAATTAAAAAGTAAAAATAATTAAAAACTGCATTTAGAGTTGTGCCACATTTATACATGAATATTGTGAATATTAATTACTATTCAAGCATATATATTGTGTCTATCCATAATTTGTTAAGTAACCTTAAGTAAAAAAAAAACTGACTGAGAGAAATTCTTATGTGTGCTCTGTCATTTAGAATGAACCATCATCCCCATATCCAATTGTTCAGCTAACAGAGGTCACTGACTGGAAGTCTGTGTTTACAAGAAAAGGTCAGAGCTGATGGTTTGGAGATCTGCAGGGCTAGCGGTGTGGATGAAGGGGCTCTTGCTGCATTTTGTTCTTACTTTGTCTTTAACCTGGCATATCCATCTCACTTAAAGAATACTCTGATATTTCTTCAGTTGTATGTTCTGAAACTTGCTGTGGATGGTGACAAGCCTCTGCCTACCCCTGCGACAAGAGTCATTAACCGCTTATATAACATCTACCAAAAATGCCTCGCCCATTCTCTTGTCCAAAATGTTCTCGGAGAACATTCACACTTGTTAAATTTATCCAACACATAGGTCTCGTTCATGCACATGAAGCACATTTTTCAGGTTTTTTTTTTTCATACTGTGTGAAAAGTGAGGAAGACTGGACCGTCCTCTCACCAGGTGAGGGGGCTGATTACCAGGCACTAGATAGATATGTTGTTGATGACAAATTGTTTGTTAGCACTTGGTATTCCTGCTGAAGGAAAAAACTGCACTATACTGTAACCCTAAAAAGTTGCAGTACATGTATTAATGTAGCCTCTTTTCTTTTTTTTTTTCCTAATTTGGAATGCCAATGTGCTCTCTAAGACCTTGTGGTGGCGTAGTGACTTGCCTCAATCCGGGTGGCGGAGGATGAATCTCAGTTGCCTAGAGTCTGAGACAGTCAATCTGCACATCTTATCACGTGGCTTGTTGAGCGCATTACCGCGGAGACATAGCGCATGTGGAGGCTTCACACTATTCTCTGTGGCATCCACGCACAACTCACCACGCGCCCCACCGAGAGCGAGAACCACATTATAGCGACCACGAGGAGGCTAACCCAACGTGACTACCTACCCTAGCAACCGTGCCAGTTGGTTGCTTAGGAAGCCTGACTGGTGTCACTCAACACGCCCTGGACTCAAACTTGCGACTCCAGGTGTGGTAGTCAGTGTCTTTACTTGCTGAGCTACACAGGCCCCTAATGTAGCCTTTTTAATAAGCTATATGTATGTCAATGTTAAACATTGGTTTTTATTTTATGAATCTGACTTTATAGACTTGGATGAATTATATGACCTATATTACAATGTTTGTGTTCTTCACATTTCAACATAACTCTTACAATGTTTTATTATCTTTATCTTTATCTGTGTTGTCTGTAGTGTATTTGCTGTTTAATGTATGTTATAATACTTATTGATCCACACCTGCTGTTGAGAGATGTGCAAAGTTATGAACTTAATGTAGTTCTTTTTGTAAAAAAATTGAATATGTAAACCTGTGTCAATAAGGTACTTATTTGCCACCTAAAGGATCAAAATGTCTCTGTCACTGGGGTGGTACCCTAAAGGTACAAAGTTGTACATTTTAATAAGGTCCATTTTTTTTAACCTTCTACGTAGAGTGCACAATTGTACCTTAGGGTACAAAATTGTCTCTTAAATGGAACAAAGTTATAAAGGTACAAATTTGTTCCTCAATTAAAGGTACAAAAAAGGTTCCCTTAAAGGTACCACCCCAGTGACGGGCACTTGTACCCTAAAAGGTACAGTTTTGTTCTTTTTGTTCTGAGAGTGTGCATGCTCTTGTGCTCATGTGAGTGTGCCTCACCGCATCCATTAGGCCCTATATTATATGCTCACTCAATATAATTGTGCACGCTCGCTCATTTACGAGTGCTCGGTTAGACTAAGTATGTTCGCTCTGTGTAAGTTTTGTGCTCTCTCGCTTGTTGTCTGCTTGCACTAATATTATAAGTGCAGCGCTGGCCCGATCGGGCAAGTAACAGTTGTAACAACTGGCCCAAATCTCTCTCACAGTGGTCCTGGGCCATCGGGCAGTCCTTATTGTACAGCCCTAGATAGTTCACCCCCCCAAAAAAAATTCTGTCATAATTTCCTCCTCACCCTCATGTTGTTTCTAACTCGTATGTCTTTCAGGGCTCGACAATAAGGACTGCCCGATGGCCCAGGGCCTGTATGAAAGAGATTCGGGCCAGTTGCTAGAACTGTCACTTGCCCGGTCGACCAGTGCTGCATTTATGTTAGTGTTAATAGACAACAAACAAGAGAGAGCACAAAAATTACACAGAGCGAAAAAGTCTTCAAGTGTGTTGAAAATAAAATGGAAAAAAAAAACACTTCATGAATTTTGAAGTAGGATTGCACTTCTTATGCAACATCTTTTAATTATCCCCACACATTCCATGTTCACAGTGCATAAAATTACCAAATTTTTTCATTTTTACGTGAAAATTAGTAATCCACACATAGGAACACAAGAAATCAACAGTTTCTTTCTATTGGACTGTAAATCCATGTCTTTCCGTGCATCACTCTCATCATCTCTCTCCATGTAGCGTAGACGCTGTTTAACGTGCATGTGCATTTGTAAAGGGACAGAGCAAAAAAAACAACAAAAAAAGCATTTTCTCTCATTATTTCGCCTCTAGAGATGAAGCGCTGAATGAAATTTTAATAACCTTTGTTAAACCACAATCTTCCACGTGGCTGGAAATCTGATCTTCTCATTATCCAAAATGTAAGAATCAGTGTTGGGCAAGTTACTTCCAAAATGTAATACATTATAGATTACTTGTTACTGTCATTTGAGAGCAATTAGTTATATTACAATATTACTGTCTCTGAATTGTAATGCTTTACACTACTTTTGCATTAATTTTGAGTTACTTTCACCAAAATAACCACAGGATTATGACTTGGCATTCTAGAATGCTAAAATTGAGTTTATTGCAGAACATTATACATCCAGTGGAGGGCAATGTGGTATAGCATAATGATTGTGTAGGCCCCTAAGGCTACTAACAACTTAATATAATAGGCACAGTGAAGGCTCATGGCGCAATGCAAGAAGTGACAATCACTGTAAGAATCACAAAAGTAGACAAAGGATCAAAGTCTGGTAAATTATGATAGAGATACTGTAAATATTTATACATATTAACATAGCCTACAATTGTTAAGAAATAAAACGCAGGCCAAACAGAGGAACCCTGCTACTTGCCAAACAATGGCTAAAACATAGGCTACCAAATAAAGGTTGGTAAAATTTAAATCACTTATAGCTAGACCTATAGCTAATGGCTCTGTGGGGCTAGCCACATTTTGCAAGAATACAAAAAAATAAAAGTGCTTGGGCCTATTACACCTCATACAGAAATACAGTCATTTCAGTCCAACTTCACAAAAAAATTTAAGCTTGGCTAAACACACACACATGAAAATTGAAAATAAAAAATAAAGTCTAAACAGGAAACCTGTTACTGCCAAATATACAACAGAGGTAGCATGCTGCCAAACAAGGCTGGTAAAATAAATAGAACTATGAAGGCACTTATGGCCTAGATCAGGGGTCGGGAACCTTTTTTCACTAAGGAGCCAATTTTTTAATTTTTGGTTGATGCATTTTTTCGAAAGAGCCATAGCACAAATGAATAATTTACTATTTTCAAAAACAACGTTTTTCAATAAAATAAAATGTGTTTATTGCCCATAGACTACTCAAAAACACAAAAACAAATATGCATAAATTAATAGGTAACATGTTGCAATATATGGAATTGAGTACACGTGTTTCTACAGGTCTCCATTAAATTACTTTATTTTACAATTGTTCATGAAATATTTAACTTCCCTTTTGGGCTGGGCGATATTTAATGATAATCGCATTTAAAATATCGCGATATCCGATTATATGTTCAACCCCCCAAGGTCGGTGAATATTTTTGCTTTACTGATTTTGCTTTAAAAATTTAATTAATTTATTGAAACACGAAAAACTTAAAAGACATTTCTAAATTCAAATTGCACTTTAAACAGAAACGAAAAAAGCAATTAAAATAACGAAGTGATTAAAAAATCTTATTTAACCACCTCCCCAAATCCAAACATTTACCGTCTCCAACAGCCCCATTTGCCATCACGCAAGTATCAGTATGTGGCAACAGGTGAAAAATGACTAACAGCATACAAATTAAGACTAAAGACAATTATAAATGTAAATATTATTTTAATAAAAATTATCATAATAAATAAGCCTAATAAATTCCCTTGTGTTCCCAAAAAATGCTGCCAAATTTGTGTTATTATCTAATGTGTTTGTGTTTTGGTAATACATTTAATGCTGCCTAAAGAAAATAAAACTCAATTTTAGGTTCAAGGTGAACGTGTCTTGTTTTACTTTATGATTTATTCACTTTCGTCTTTGTTTCTTTAATACAAAGATACCTGTATATATTACTGAACCTGCATTGTTGCGTTCACAATGTGTAAGAGTGAACTGCTCCGTGGAAATAAAGAAAACTTAAACTCACAGAACCTCATGAGATGATCGGAGATAATTTGCAGGATTCTCATAGATTACATTATTCTTGCAAACAGTTTTCAGTCGAATGAAACAGAGAAAAAGGAGTAATAACTCTTTACATGCGCTTGCTCCATGAGACAGGGTCCCGTTGCACGCCTCTGAACAAACACGAGCATTGACTGCTTTTAAACAAAAAATTACAATTATATTTGGATACAGGTATATACATCAACGTTATGTCGCTGTTTAGGTTGGTGTTTGTAATAATAACATGGTAGATAGCATCGGCATGGCCCAGTGACCTAATATTGAACCAGTCTCTATGGCAACTTTAGCTACCGCGGTAAAGTTAGTTTGACGTTCGACATTCGTTAGATATTCGGTTTCTATTCCCCGCGCTCTCTTCAGTCGACAATCTTACAAAGATGTCATTAGCACACTTGGTTTAAAGGGAGTACAACTATACTATATGGGCATACAAACTGGATTCAGAACAGTCAACTCTTGGTGTGGCTGCAAAATAATGCCTGAAATGCTCCGATGCGCTTTGACTGCCTAGCAGATGTAAGGGACCGTCTGAAAACTCCACCCACTACGCTAAAACATAGGAGATGTCCACTCATTTATTCAATTACAACAATCAAGTTATACATGAAGAAAATAACAACAGTAAAATACATTTTCACATTCAGAATGTTCTAATAACTTCCCAGAGGATAGATGGATTTACTACAGGTGAGATTATTACAGTATGATCTGTATTATATAAGTACAGTATTCAGTTATTTTAGAAAAATATTCACTAAAATTCACCAATATGATATTTTCACATTCAGAATGATGTAGTAACTTCCTAGAGGATAGACTGATAGAGATAGAGATCTTGTGTTGCGCCAGGCAAGGAGCAAAGGGAAGCTTTCTTGGAACAACCATAATATTTTCTTGTTCCCGGACTTTGCGAGTTCGACAAGAGAGAAACGCGATCAGTTCAAGGAATGCAAGAAACTCTTACATCAGAAAAACATCTCGTTTGCTCTGATGTTTCCTGCCAAACTGAGAATAGAAACGAAGGTCGGTCGCAAAGTATTTACATGTCCAAATCTGGCAATGTCTTTTATAGAATCAATGACTGAGTAAACCATTGGATATTTCTCATGTGAGTGGGTCTGACTCGCTGTACTAACTCTTGAGGATGCTGGGCGACATTTTGGATTTTTTGCGTTGGCTCCGCCGAGCGGCTGGAGCTTGTTTTGTGAATAACACTTTTCCTTAAAGAAACTTTTGCATTGATAAAAGATTACTTTTGCATTGAAGTTCCCGGACAGATTGAGAGTGGACACTACGGATGACCGCAAAATATCTACATGCTGCTCACACAAAGGATGTTTTTTATGAAGCCGACGGATTATGTAAGTAATGGTATATACTTTTATGCAGCCTCTGAGTGAATTGACTCGACCATCCGGGGAACCGGGATGCCGGTGTTGTTTCTTTTTGTGTTGGTTCCGCCTAGCAGCTGGAGCTTGTTCTATTGAATAACACTCCTTGGAACAGCTGTGGATTAATCTGTTCGTTCTTCGTGCTTATTCCTCCTGCTGGCTGTAGTTTGTTTTGTTGAGTTTTTTATTTTTTTATTTTTTTTATGGGACATTTGAATGATTATGTCATCTGCTGAACTCATAACAGCTGGCTCACTGAACATTCGTTTGTCTGTCCGAGGAATATGAACGGTTTTATATCAGCTGGAATTTGTCTTGTGGAAGATCACACCTTTAAAACAGTTCTGTGAATGAATCTACACGTTCTTAGTGTTCATTCTTCCTATTGACTGGGTTTATTTTACAAAGTATTTTCTGTTATGTAATTTTGCCTCACAAATTTGTGAGGCAAAATTGAGCAATCCGATGGCAAAGTTGTCGTGGGGACTCGTGGGCGTTCATGGACCTTTTGAGTTTAGAGGGATTGTCACCGGTTGGCGCTGTCGTGCGCGGGGTTAATGCGCACGTTTTCCTTTTTTCTGTTTGTTTTGTTCAGGGGTTGATTGTTTCACTATTGGGGAATGTGGTCTATATAATTTTGTTTTTGACACACAATTTATTTTTTTTTACTATATCACAATGTCAAATGTTAATATGAGTGTACTATCTCTCTCCACGTGGAATGTGAATGGGTTGGGGCACCCCATAAAAAGAAGGAAGGTTATTACTTTTCTTAAACGTAAGAAATATGATATAGTGTTTCTTCAAGAAACACATCTCTCCCCACAGGAAGCTGAAAAATTTGGGAAGATATGGGGTGGACATGTTTTCTTTAGTGTTGGCTCAAGTAAGAGCAAGGGAGTCATTATATTGGTAAATAAACATCTACAATTCAAATGTCTCAAACAGAGCAAAGATAAATTAGGAAGAGTAATTATTGTTTTAGCTGAAATTCAAGGGCAAAGGTTGATTTTGGCTAATATTTACGCACCTAACGCTGATGATCATGGCTTTTTTATAGATCTTGAAGGGATGTTGCAAACCGTTGGCACCCCTCATGATAAAATATTGGGAGGAGACTTTAATCTTTCGGTGGACTCAGTGCTTGATCATTGTGAAGCAAAAGTGTGCAAATCCCCTAGAGCAACATTGATGCTTCACAGGATGTGTAAAAATCTTGGTCTTATAGACATTTGGAGACTTTTGAACCCATCTGGTAGGGACTATATATTTTTTTCATCAGTCCACAAGATTTACTCTAGAATAGATTTTTTTTTTTAATATCCAAATCCCTTATTTCATCTGTTGTTGATTGCTCAGTTGGAAATATCTTAGTCTCAGATCACGCCCTGGTGAGTTTAGAGGTGATGCCACATATAGAGAAAAATAAATCTTATAGTTGGCGCCTTAATGTGTCCCTTTTACAAAATCCTGATTTCCAACAAATGTTAAAGACTGAAATCAGTGTTTATATGGAGACCAACTGGTCCTCGGTATCCTCTGTGGGTGTGGCTTGGGAGGCACTTAAGGCGGTTCTTAGGGGTCGGATCATACAGTATGCCTCATTCATCAAAAAATCCAAAGCACAAGAACTTGTGGAGTTGGAAGGAAATATTAAAAGTGCAGAGGCAGAGCTGAAGCGCCGTATGTCATCTGATGACCTCAGAGAATTGACTCGTTTGAAATATAGATATAATACTATTCTGTCACAGAAAGTGGAGTTTTGGTTATTCAGGGCAAGACAGTCATACTTTGAGTCGGGTGACAAAGCCGAAAACTTTTGGCTAGATATATAAAGCAGAGAGAGTCTTTTTCTATCATTCCCTCAGTGAAATCTGCTTGTGGTGAAATATTTACCTCGGCTATTGATATTAATAATGCTTTTAAAGAGTTCTATCTTGATCTCTATAGGTCCACGTCTTCGTCTACTGA
The DNA here is from genome assembly GCF_019703515.2 of Myxocyprinus asiaticus. Classification (NCBI taxonomy): domain Eukaryota; kingdom Metazoa; phylum Chordata; class Actinopteri; order Cypriniformes; family Catostomidae; genus Myxocyprinus; species Myxocyprinus asiaticus. The sequence continues at coordinate 17,502,437 of NC_059366.1, forward strand.
TGAAGATATTAGGAACTTTGTGGAACCATTAGATCTCCCTAAACTGAGGAATGAGCAAAAAAACTCTCTTGATTCTGAGATAACCTTGGAGGAGCTTGATGAGGTAATTAAGTCCCTGCCTACAGGCAAGGCTCCAGGGTCTGACGGCTTTGCCGCTGAGTTTTTCAAATCTTATGCTACAGAACTGGCGCCACTTTTGTTAGAAGTTTATACTGATTCATTAAAGAATGGAAAGCTTCCGCCAACCATGACACAAGCCTGGATCAGTCTGATTCTAAAAAAGGATAAAGATCCAAGCGAGTGTAAAAGTTACCGCCCAATTTCGCTGATCCAGTTAGATGTAAAAATTTTGTCCAAAATTCTGGCTAATCAATTAAGTAAAGTTATGACATCTCTTATACATATAGATCAGGTGGGGTTTATTCGAGGCCGTAGTTCTTCTGATGATATTAGGCGTTTCATCAATATCATGTGGTCAGTAGCAAATGAACAATCTCCGGTTGCCACTAGATCCATGCCTTGCCTCCACAAAATTATTAACTCCTTTTCCAAATTCTCAGGATACAGAGTCAATTGGTCTAAATCCGAAGCTTTGGCTTTGACAGCGTACTGTCCAGTAACGGCTTTCCAGCCAGGCGCCTTCATGTGGCCCAAACAGGGAATTAAGTATTTGGGAATTTTATTCCCAGCAAATTTGTCTGATTTAGTCAGAGTTAATTTTGATCCCTTAATAAAAAGGTTTTCGAATGATGTGGACAGGTGGGCTTCATTACACTTATCTATGATTGGGAAGGTTAATGTTATTAAAATGAATTGCATTCCAAAATTTAACTATCTGCTACAATCTCTCCCTGTAGATGTCCCTCTCTCTTATTTTAAGCAATTTGATAGCATAGTGAAGTCCTTCATTTGGAATGGTAAGCGTCCCAGGTTAAATTTCAGTAAATGACATAGGCCGATTGACAAAGGTGGGTTAGGCCTACCCAAGATTCTATTTTATTATTATGCATTCAGTCTTAGACATTTGGTTCATTGGTCGCTTCCACCTGAGAGAGCTCCTTATAATTAATAATAATAATTTTCTTTATTTATCACACATTATACATTTGCACATATACAGTGAAATTCTTCTTTTTCACATATCCCAGCTAGGCTGGGGTCAGAGTGCAGGGTCAGCCATGATACAGCGCCCCTGGAGCAGATAGGGTCAAGGGCCTTGCTCAAGGGCCCAACAGTGGCATCTTAGCGGTGATGGGGCTTGAACCCCCGACCTTCTGATCAGTAACCCAGAGCATCCTCCCTGGTTTTGTATTGAAAAGGAAGTTCTTGCCCCTATCTCGCCTGCAAAGCCTTTCGATTAAACTAGCTGGAGAGGTTAAGTCGCATCCCGTTATTTTGCATTTACACTCGATATGGACAAAAGTGTCCAGAGTGTTTAATTCTGATATTTATTTAAATGTTGCCTCGAGCATATGGCAGAACCCTAAACTATGCATTAATAAGTCCCCTTTCTGTTGGTCAGATTGGATTGTGAGGGGGGTTAATGCAGTTGGTGACCTATATGAGGGTGGAGTATTGAAATCTTTTGAAAATTTGGTTCAACATTTTGGGATTCCCAGATCTCAGTTTTATAAGTATTTACAGCTGCGCCACCTGCTCTGCTCTGTTTTTGGGAGTAGCATACACCCCCCTAGAGCGGCAGATACTCTGGAAGTGGTGATTGCTGCTTTTGGGAAGGGTCATGAGGCATCAGTGTATTACTCCTTGTTAATTCAGAGTCTGGGGGACCGAGCTTTAAATTCTCTTAAAAGATTATGGGAGAAAGATTTAAACTTGGTATTGGAGGAGGGAGTGTGGGCAAGGATTCTAAAAAACATAAAGTCTGCATCTAGAGATGCAAGGGTTTGCCTTATGCAATTTAAGATTTTACATAGATTTTATTGGACCCCCTCTAGATTGTATAGGCTTGGTCTTAAGGACACACCCATCTGCTGGCGATGCCATACTGAAGATGGAGACACCATACATGTTTTTTGGGGGTGCCTTAAGATCCAAGAATTTTGGCTGAAGGTGCAAAGTTTTGTGTGTGATGTGTTGGGCACTCAGGTCTTGTTCTGCCCCAGACTCTGTATTTTGGGTGATTGGGAGGTCATGGATTTGGTAGATAAGCACATGAAGGACTGGGTTTTGACCGGTGTGATGATTGGTAGACAGGTTATTTTGAGGAGTTGGAAGTCGGATGGAGCACCCTCGTTCCCGGAGTGGTGCGCGGAGATGGGGAGGGTGGCTGCCTTCGAGGAGGGGTCGAGTATTAGGATGGGCGTTAGGGAAACTTACAATAAGAAATGGGGCAATTATTTAGCATTTTTGAGGGAATCTCGAGGTGGGGCAGTGGAGGGAGTAATTTAAAGTTTTTTTTTTTATTATTTTTTTATTTATTATTATACTTGATTATTGTATGTTATTTTATGTTGTTTTAGTTTTCTGTGTGTGTGTGTCTATATTCTATTGACCACAGGGGTGTTCGTGGGGGGGTCAGGGTGGTTTGAGAGTTTGGTAGGGGGAGGGGATATAGTGGGGGTTTAATGTTAAAAGTTTTTGATTCATTATATAGATGTTATTGTATTTCTTGTGTTAATTTATGAATCAATAAAAAAATTTAATAACACAAAAAAAAAAAACCTGGTGGAACAAGAGGGTCACATGAGTCACATTACAAGGAACCAATAAGAACAAAACACATGAAACATGGCGGGAACAGGAAATCACATGACAAAAAAAAGAGGAAACAGGAACAAGGAATGACATTTTCAAAATAAAAAACATGAACAAAAAACATTAACAAAAACACCTTAAAACCTGATATATCCCCCCCCCCCACAAGGGGCGGCTCCCGATGCCCAAACATAAACTAACAGAGTTCAATAGGGAGCTGGGGGGTTGGGGTCCTTGAGGCATGGCCTGGTGAGACAGGGCGTGGAGCAGGAGACCAGGGCAGAGCCGGTGGTGGGTTTGGTGGCGGCTCCAGGAAGGGAGTGGGGTCCGGCGGTTTGCGGGGTGACCACAGGGCAGGGACAGGAGGCCTGAGAGGCGGCCACAGGACAGGGACAGGAGGCCTGGGAGGTGGCCACAGGGCAGCAGGGACAGAGTTCTGGGCTGCAGCTGCTGGACAGGGTTCCGGAGGGAGCGGCTCAGAGGGCAGAGCCGTGGAAGGCTTGGGCACTGGCCATGACAGGGGAACAGTGTTAGTGGCTGTGAGCACAAACAGTGAGGATGGAACGACCTCCGTGGTCATGGGCACTGGCATTGACGGGAGAACAGCCTTTGTGGCTGTGAGTACAGGAAGGGACAGGGGAACGATCTCTGTGGTCATGCAAACTGGCAGTGACAGAGGAACGACCTCTGTGGCCGTGAACACTGGCAGTGACAGGGGAACTACCTCCGTGGTCATGAGCACAGGCAGTGATGGGAACGGTCTCCGTGGCCATGAACACAGGCAGTGCCTGGGGAGTAGGAGTCCTCCTTCTCCTCTTCCACTTCCGGATGGCCGTGAGCACAGCTGTGGGAGAATCGGAAGGTGGAGCCATGGGAGGCTCGATGAAGGAAGGCGGAGCAGTGGGAGACTCAGGGGATGGAGCCGTGGTGGGCTCAGGGGACGGAGATGTGGCAATATGGCAAGGCAGGGCCTCTTGACTAGACATAGCAGGCATGGTAACATGGCATGATGTGGCAGATGTGGCAACATGCCATGACAAGGTAGGAATGGCATGATGAGGCAGATGTGGTGGCTGAGGCTTGCAACACTGGCTCTGGGACGGACGAGGCTTGCAACACTGGCTCTGGGACGGACGAGGCTTGCAACACTGGCTCTGGGACGGACGAGGCTTGCAACACTGGCTCTGGGACGGACGAGGCTTGCAACACTGGCTCTGGGACGGACGAGGCTTGCAACACTGGCTCTGGGACGGACGAGGCTTGCAACACTGGCTCTTGAAATGTGGCGGCCATGACAGGGGATTCTGGCTTGGCGGCAACTGTAGGAGTGCATAGTTCTCTTTCATCATCTCGTGTTCGAGATCCACCTACGGGAAGGGCATCCATACCTGACCTCCGTAGAAGCATCCAATTGCACCAAGTCAGGCTAGACAGACCTATGCCCAGTAAGGACCTGCCCCCTTACCTAAGAGCATATAAGGACCTGCACGCGCTGCTGTTCCTCAGTTGACATTCACTTCTCGCGACCTCTGTTTCTCTCAGCTCGGTTGGAATTGGACTTTCACAATTTTGTCTACAGGAGGACATATCGTTCAGATCAGCCTCCGCCAGACGTGACTGTCTTGCTTCAGCCAGGTTAGTTGTTTCTGTTTGCTGCAAGCCGCCCACGCTCGCTCAAACTACCAGTCAGGCTGCCCACCCTCTTCCCCGCCAGAGACCCTCATCCTTTCTGCGTCGTTTTCATGGGTCTCAAACACACAGAGGAGGCCCTTGAATTCCCAGAAAACTGTAGCCATTGTCTAGCGTTGCCCAAAAAACTCCTGTCGCCACTACCCAGTGCGCCGACCCCGAACTTTCCGACTCTGACGGGGGAAACGGTGACGACGACGCACTCCTGGGTGCCTCCCGGGGCGCGGTCTCTCTCAGCTGGGCCGATCAAAGCAATCCGGCGTTCCCTGAGGACATTTTCTCAGGGATCCCTCATTCGCCAATGAGCCGGCGGGTTCTGGTGACTAGGACAATGCGGGCCTTCTCAAGGGTTCAGGGGATGAGGATTCCATCCCCTCTTCCATGACTCCCCAGGCTAACGCACCCACGGCCTTACCCCAGTCCGTCCTCATCAAGGTTTGTGAGCGAGCGGCCGCTCGCCTCAATATCGAATGGCCAGCCCTACAAAGTACCACTGACCAAGAGAGGGGTGTGTACAACGGGAAACTCCTGCGACCCCCTCCCGGCCAGAGAAAACAACTTCTCCCTGTCCTCCCTGCATGTGCTAAGATATGAGGCATCGTTGGGGAGACCCGCTCGACCTCACAGTCTCGTGGGCCTCGAAGTGAAGGATATGATGGCCCTTGGCATGGGTGACCCCCCTGCCATCGAGCCCTCTATCGCCAGACACCTTAATCCCTCTCAAGGTGGCCTACTTGCCCCCCCAAGCCTGTTCTCCCCAACAAAATGAACCGCTTTTCTGCCTCCATCCACCAGGCCTCTTACAAAGCCCCAGCCTTGGCTGTCAGGGCCCTCAACGTCTCCTCCCTCCTCTCTGCATAACAGGCTGAACTCCTGGTCGACATAGGGCAGCAACTAGAGAAAGGGACCCCCACGCCCTCTCTGTGGAAGGATATTGTCATAGTTAATGACCCTGTCCTCCGTAACGCCCGTCAGGCCATCCAAGCCTGTGGGCGTTCCATGGCTCTCAGTGGCCGGAGAACGTGCACTCTGGCTTAATCTGTCGGGCCTCCCTGACAGTGAGAAGCGGTGCATCGCGGGTGCCCCCGAAGAGCCTGGCCAGGCAACAACGTTGCGACGACAAGAAAAAGGAGGATGAAGCGCTTAAATTATGCCTTCCTAGGAAAGCGGCACCACGCCAGGCGCCCCCTGCGCAGCCACCCAACCCTCCTGCCACGGGGCATCCTTTCCAGCACCCTGGTAAGGCAAAGCCACGCAACAAACCACCTCTTCAGCAGAGTAACCCACCCTCCGCTAAGCCCTGGGGGAGAATGTCTTTTGCCACAGCTGCAGCCAAGAAACCCCCCAACTCTACCCCCTCCAACTCTAAACGTAAACGGCCGGCCTGATGCACGGCCTCAGGGGGCTTTGAGTCCACGTTCTCAGGCCGCCAGCCCCCCGGACTCATATCCTGCCCACCTAGTTCACCCGTTCAAAAAAAGGAGGTTTTCTCTCAGTGGGGTCAGCCCTCCCTCAGGGGTTTTACTCCTGTTATTTCCTAGTTCTAAAGAAAGATGGCTCTCTCCATCCTATTCTGGATCTCAGAGTGTTGAACGAACATTTGAGGAAATACAATTTCAGAATGTTAACACACGGCACACTCGCTCGCTCTATTTATCAGAACGACTGGTTCACATCAGTCGATCTGAAAGATGCTTTTTTCCACATCAACATTTACCCACCGCACAGGAAATTTCTTCGTTTCGCCTATCAGGGCATATGTTACGAATTCACAGTCCTTCCTTTCGGGCCTCTCGCTGAGTCCGAGGGTGTTCTGTATATGTGCGGAGGCAGGATTAGCGCCGCTGAGAATAACGGGTCTTAAGAGCCTAACATACATAAACGATTGGTTAATCATAGCCAATTCCAAGGAGAAAGTGGTGCAAGACACTTGGCGTGTGCTCGCACACATCACATCGCTCGGGTTCAGAGTGAATGTGAACAAGAGCAATTTTACACCCGCTCAGAATGTTATATTCCTGGGTCTGGAGCTGAATTCAATCTCCATGTGCACGCGCCTCTCACAAGAGTGCGTTCTCCCTCTAATGAATTGTCTATCACAATTCAAGGAGGGGGCGAATGTGCAATTTCGCACGTCTCAGATTACAGGGTCTTATGGCATCAGCTATTCAGGTTTTGCCTTTGGGCCTTCTGCGAATGAGGGCATTCATGAAGTAGGTTTTATCCCTCCACTTCAGCCAGTTACGTGATCGCTGTCACTCTGTTACAATGACACGCTTGTGCACAGCAGCCTTGCGCCACTGGAGGAGCGCAGATTTTTTACACACATGGGACCCCTCTCGGGGCTGTTATGTTGCGAAAATGACAGACAAACAGGGTGGGGAGCCACTCAGGAGGGCAGGACGGTGAACGGTTCGTGGCCGAGCAAACTTCGTTCAGCCCACATAAATTATTTGGAGCTCATGACTGTATGGAAAGCTGTGAATCATTTTCTGCCCTGCTTGCATAGGCATCATGTGCTTGTTCGCTGCAAAATACCACAGCAGTGGCACATATCAATTGCCAGGGCGGAATGTGCTCGCCCAAGCTTCATGCTCTAGCTCACAGGCTTTTAGTGTGGAGCAGGCGGCATTTCCTGTCGTTACGCATGACCCATGTTCCAGGCATTTTGAACAGGGGAGCGGACATTCTATCGAGGGGGAACCCGCTCTACGGAGACTGGCGCCTCCACCCTCAGACAGTGGGCATGTTGTGGGAGAGATTCGGACAGGCGACCGTAGATCTCTTTGCCTCGCACGAAAACTCCCATTGTCCTATGTTCTTCTCGCTAAAGGACGAGGACGCGCCCCTCGGCGTGGACGCACTAGCCCACCCATGGCCCAAAGTGCTGCTCTACGTATTCCCTACCCTGTGCCTGGTGGCCCAAAGCACCATGGCTGGCAGAGATAATTCCTCTTCTGCATGCCCAGCCGTGGCTCCTCCCTCTACGCACAGACCTGTTATCTCAAGCGAATGGGGAGATACATCACCCCCACCCGGACAGGGTGGCTCTTTGGGCTTGACACGTGAGAAGACAAACTTAAGCTCGATGGGGCTTTTACAAGACCTTATGGATAAGGGCAGGTCTTTTTCCACCATTAAGGTCTACCTGGTGGCTATTTCTGCTTGTCATTTGGAATCCCATTTCTCAGCAATGCCTCTTGCATTGGCTTGTGGAAGCTATAATTTTTTTATTTGAATCTAGGGGAGTGCGGCCTCCAGAAGGCCTCAGAGCCCACTCCATGAGGGGCATGGCTGCCTCTTGGGCTCTGTTTAGGGGAGTTTCATTGCAGGACATCTGTTCTGCTGCTAGCTGGGCTTCTCCCCATACTTTTTTTTTTGTTACTACCGGCTGGATGTTACCAGGACCCCAGTAGCTCTTGGGGGTGGGTTCTTCATAGCCCTTCCCCTGTTAGCTCCTTTTCTTTCTTTTTATACTTATATATATATATATATATATATGAGTAAGAAAAAGGGGTTATGGGCCGGTTAGCTGTGTACATTCATGTCACCAAGCCTGCCTGGGTGCTATTTTCATTGTATATATATGCTGCTGGGCTGATTTTTATGTTTGTGCCACTAACATGTTATTCATGCTCTGCCTGTGCACAGTTCTCACTTGTGTGCTTCAGGGTTGCCAGTTGTGTGATTATGGGACGTGTCAAGCACCGCCTTTTTGAATTGACCGTTCCCTTAACTGGCTTGCAGGGCCTCACTGTGAGTGTATTGGGCAATCGGGGATCTGTCAATGTCTCCCATAGGTGGATCTCGAACACAAGATGATGAAAGAGAATAATAGGTTACTAGCGTAACCCCAGTTCTCTGGAACATTGAGTGGAGAGATCCACCAAGCTTGCCCCGCTTGCTGTATGAGAAGCGAATATACTTACTGAGGAACAGCAGCGCGTTCAGGTCCTTATATGGTCTTAGGTAAGGGGGCGGGTCCTTACCGGGCATAGGTCACGCGCTTGGTGCAATTGGATGATTCTGCAGAGGTCATGTACGGATGATGAACAGTGAAAGATGAACCGCTAAGTTGCAGGGCAAAATCGATGTATTGAGCCAGTTATCCAACTGCCAGGCATCATGGAGTAGACAGGCTCATTCAAGCCTGCCCGAAAAAAGTCCTTGAGGGCGATCTCATTAAAATCCACCTTGCTGGCCAGAGCGCAGAAGTCTTCCACATATTCCTCTATGAAACGGTTTCCCTGGCATAAACGCAGTAGCTGAACTCATAATTATGTGGTTGAGTATTCTGTAACGTTGAGACAGGCTGAAGACAGGAAGAGACAATGAAGATTAAAAGTGAACCCAAGTGCAGTATTTATTAACAACATGAAATCCAAAACGAAACAAACATAAATGACTTGACTTGACAACGTTACACCAAAACAATACTTGATAAAAGACAATGGCAAACATGAGGGCTTAAATACATGAACATGGGTAACCACATGACAGAGACAACCAATGGAGAGACTAAACTAATGAACATGATAACAAGGCAATGAAACAAGAACCAATGATGAAACAGAACTGATAACAAGACTCATAAACATAGACCAATGAAGAGACAGGACTAATAAACATGGTGGAAAATGTTTAAAACACATTCAAACATGACAATAATATTACTGTGATAATTCCCAGTTACAAATAAGTAGGACATCTGTGGTATTTATTTTTTCAAAAACTCTTTTATAATGATACCCAAGCTGTTATATTAATGCTGTCATAAATTGTTTTCTAAACTTAGGTATATTCACTACATTTCCATTAATAAAATGTATAACAAATTCATAAATTTTCCACCAAAAAAGTTTATTGCTATTATTCTATATTTTTATTCCTTTAAATTAATTTGGGATCTTCTTTAAAGAATGTGACAGGCAAGTCAATTTGCAGTATTTTTCATTTTATTTCAGTAAATAACTGAATAAGTTGTTGCTAATTAATTGGCTTTGAGTGACATTGGAGATTTTAAGGGATACAATGGTTTTAATCGATGGTTGTTTCAGTCAGGACCATCTGCATCAAGTGTATCAATTTAACTTTCATTTGAAGTAATAATTTCATTGTATGCTTCTTTTCTAGGCTCTCACTGCCCAGCCATTCATGGGTAGAGCAGGGAGAACAGAACTGAATTTATAGTGAAAATCCAATCAGAGGGCAAATTCACTAAAACAGGGCAAGAAAAACGTAAAGTAGCATTGGTCGCAACAAGCAGGGAGGCAGAAAAACAGATGATAAAAGCCTTAATTTAGAGACTCACAAGGAACATACAAAACTCCCTGAACAAGTAGCAGGAAAAGACAGAAAGCAGATGATCTAACACATGATGATCTAGCAAAAAGCTAAATAACAGGCAGAGTATAAATTCATAGGGGAAAATAAGACACTAGCACAATAATTATGTGGGTGGAGGTGGAAAAGCACAACTATATATATATATATATATATATATATTTTTTTTTTTTTTTTAATAATTCTTTATTGTACTCATATTGTTATATATACTGTAATAATTGCACCTGTATGAAGTCCGTCTATCCTCTGGAAAGTTACTACAGCCTTTAGAATGAGACAATATCATTTTGTGATATTCACGCTATAATGTGGTTCGTTCTCGGTGGAGCACGTGGAGAGTTGAGCGTGGATGCCGCGGTGGATGGCGTGAAGCCTCCACACGCGCTATGTCTCCGTGGCAATGTGCTCAACAAGCCACGTGATAAGATGCGCGGGTTGGTGGTCTAATACGCGGAGGCAACTGGGATTCGTCCTCCGCCACTAGGCGAGTCACTACGCCACCACGAGGACTTAAAAGCGCACTGGGAATTGGGCATTCCAAATTGGGTGAAAAAGGAAAAAATAATAATAATAATAATAATAATAAAAAATAGAATGATAAAATATCATTTTGGTGAATTTTAGTGAATATTTTCTAAAATAATTGATTACTGTACTTATATAATTGATCATACTGTAATAATCTCACCTGTAGTAAATCCATCTATCCTCTGGGAAGTTATTAGAACATTCTGAATGTGAAAATGTATTTTACTGTTGTTATTTTCTTCATGTATAACTTGATTGTTGTAATTGAATAAATGAGTGGACATCTCCTATGTTTTAGCGTAGTGGGTGGAGTTTTCAGACGGTCCCTTACATCTGCTAGGCAGTCAAAGCGCATCGGAGCATTTCAGGCATTATTTTGCAGCCACACCAAGAGTTGACTGTTCTGAATCCAGTTTGTATGCCCATATAGTATAGTTGTACTCCCTTTAAACCAAGTGTGCTAATGACATCTTTGTAAGATTGTCGACTGAAGAGAGCGCGGGGAAGAGAAACCGAATATCTAACGAATGTCGAACGTCAAACTAACTTTACCGCGGTACGTTAGCTTACCTTGTTATTGCTGGTGTTGACGGGGATTTTGCTGACAAGCTTTCTAAAAGCCGGCGTTTGTACTGTTGATAGAGGCAGCATGTCTTCAACAACGTACTCTGCAACGAGTCTCTTCACTTCTCGGGGTTCAAGCAGCATGGCAGACCGAGAGAAACTTAATTTCTGTTGCTTTGTCTTGCCCGCGCTCTCATCCTCGGCATTCTTTCTCTTCTCTGCGCCTGCAGCTCTCTCGGTTAGCTCAGTGTTAGCGTGGCACCGGTACAGATGTTTCTTTAGTTACTAGTGTAGAGAGGTCCCTCGGTGTCTCACATAGATGCACTTGACTATAATGTTCTTATCCTTGTCTCTGACGAACTGAAAATAATGGGAGTATGTCCATCTCGCAAATGTTGAATCAGTCTCTGCAGTCATCATCTCAACAATCGAATTCCAGCAACAGGAAATAACGTTACTCTTTTACTCACCGATTTTTTGTCTCTGGTGCTGAAATGTTTCGCGGTGTTGGTGAATTCTTAAAAACAAAACACCACTTAATTTCGGGTTAAAATGCGTTGTAACACGTGTTACTGAAAATGTAACGGGTACAATATTACCGTAATTTTATTTGTAATGCGTTATATTACTGCGTTACAGCAAAAAGCAATACATTACTGTAATTGCGTTACTTTTGTAACCTGTTACTCCCAACACTGGTAAGAATACATTTAATTAAGTAATGTTTCAAAACGTAAACTTCATTCAACATGCTAATGTCGTTTGATATGAAAAGAAGCAAAATCATTATGTCTATTATTATTATTATCAGAGCTGTTCAGCTGCAGGGTGAAGATGAATATTTAAAACAGACTACTTCATATCATCCTCATAAAACACCTGTACAGGTATTTTCTTTCTGTGCTTTGTGTATCAGTCAGTGTTGGTCTTGTTTGGGTTGTCAGATTTCATGTTATATACACATTGTTAATTCATAGATTAGGCCTAATATCTACCTACTGTATATTACACGTCACAACCAATGTAGTAGCAAGGTCCCCTCTCTCAAGATTTCATATGTTTATTACATTTAGCCAACAATCAAATCTTTAACTCAGTGACTAAATCTTTGATCCTGCTTTTGAAAAAACTATACATGACCAAAAGTTGACAGCATGACTAAACAGGTGACCGAAAACCCATCCTCTGCTCCACTGAACTCTTTGCTGAAAAACACGTGTAAATGGCAGGATGGCTGAGGTTAATATTATGTATTTATGAATTTATATCTGTAAAGTGCTTATATGGGGTTAACTAAGTTGTAAATCATATCTTGTAAATTGTCTTAAAAATGTAATATATATTAAAAATATGTAGTTTTGAACACATTTTTTAAAGCCATGATGGTAAACAGCTATTTTTGTATTTTTTTTATGTTGGGGCCAGTGAAAATTTTGGCAGGGCAAGTAAAAATCTGAACCACTGGCCCAGCCTGGACAGTAGAAAAAAATCCTTAAGCCCTGACTTTTATTCTTTAGTGAAAAATGTTCGGCAAATTGACAACCACTTTCAATTTAAACCTTTTCAATTTCTCTGCAGAGGGGAGTGGGAGGTATGGGGAATCTGTTCTTTATTTCGGCCCTCACAATAAGTCTTATATAAAGTGTAGAACCCCTCTCAACTTCCTCCATTTTGTTGCCATCAAAGGCTCTTTCCACAAAACACACCTGCTGGCAGCATGTAAAAGAGTTTTTAGAGGCATGCATGTGTGTAAATATGTGTGTGTGGTTATGGCTCTAGCGAGACTAAGTCGGGAACGCAGTGGTACCTTTCACAGTATCACGTGCAAAACACGTGATTTGGCCACCTAGATGCTAAAGCATAAAATCGACATGACGCTACTGCACTGTACCTGACAATCGACACACATTTGCCTGCCTTTCTGTCCATACAAGTTCTCCAAACTCGGGCACTTTTATCCCTGTGAATTTCTAGACTGTAAAATCCCATTTAAACATTTCCCACACTCACTAGTTTATTTATTATTGTCTACCAACAATGTCAAATGGTGTATGTACATGCAATGTCAAATGGTGTATGTCATGGAAATTCCCACCACAGTGTCATTTCCACCACATCTCAAATTCTGTAATGTCTTTAATAGAATTCCATGGTGAAAATGATGGTGAGGGAAATTACAAGTTTCTGAAATTAAATGGCCAACTGTTTTGTCTTGCTAAAGGCATGGTCACATTTACCTTTAAACGGCTTAATTCTACAGGTGAAAAAGGCAACCCAATCTCATGAAAATTCGTACATAATTTATGAGTTGGCTTTTTCGTATGGTCTCGCACGATGTTCGCATAAACTCGTACGACTTCATCACATGTAAATTCCCGGATGTCTAAAGCAGAAGCACGAGTTCCACACATGAGGCGTTAAGGACATACTTATTAATATTTTGCCCTTACCCAAACCCCTTATCTAAACTTAACCAATCAGTAGAGTGTGTAAACATGATAGGAAGCTGTTGTGTGTGACAGAACAAGTAAAAGTCGTGTATTAGATGGAAACGAGGTCCAGCGATATCACTGGCTGTATTGAAAGTCGTAGGAGTTCAACCGAGTGCAGTTGCACAATATCATACTGTGGCAGGGCAGAGGGCGGGGCCGGGCCGTGATGCTGCACACCTGGCCCCTAATCAGGCTGATCAAGCCCCAGAGGGATAAATGCAGCTGCCCTGTATGTGTTTGTCTTTTTGTTTAAGTTAACCACTAAATATTATTTATAATGTTAAGCCGGTTCTCGCCGCCTCCTTTTCCAACTTTTATCCTTTGTTGCACATACGAATTAGCCAAATTTAGAAAAGTCATACGAATCCTGACAATTTCGCCTTGATAGTGTATTGGAAAAAGGCGTGTGTGGATATTGAGTGCGTGTGAAACCAGCAAAAAAACTCGCCGCTAAAATTATATCCTTTTGTGAATATGCAGTGTAGCCGTGTACAAAGCACCGCCCACACAGAGGTCACTGCCAAACCAAGCAACTTCCTACTGGTCAACAAGGCAAATGTGACCGTGCCTTAAGGCTATTTGCATAGCTAAAACTTTTGTATCCTAAATACACACAATTAAATAGTATTGTCAGTTTCTGTATTTTTATTTATTTATTTATTTTTATTTTTTATTTATTTTTTTTGCATAATTTGCCAAAATTACAGCTTGATTGGAAATGACGCCTAATAAAAATATATTATGCTCACAAGTGATTTTTAACTTGATTTTTTTTTTCTTCTTCAAATATCACTTATCATCACTTCATTTTTAAGTGCTTGCTGGCACTTTTGTTGACTTGGTTAACAAGTACATTAACCGGGGCTGTTTCTAGCTATAAGCAGTATAAGTGGGCGCTAAGGGACCCCGAGCCACCAGGGGGCTCTGTAAAGCAAGGATTTTTTTATTATTTTTTTATTTTTATTTATATATATATATATATATATATATATATATATATATATACACTAAAAGCTGCAAGTAAGACTCCGGCATCTGTTATGACTTAATAAGGTATTGTGGGGGGGTGGGGGTGGGGTGTGTTGTGATGGAGGGGGTATGGCAGGAGCCTCCAAGAACGATTTCGCTAAGGTCCCCCATATTCTCAGAAAGGGCCTTGACACTAATTTTTTACTTTATTAGGAGCAAAACTGTTCGGTGTGGTTGAAATGACGGCACAATTTTGGGACAGTCGTAATTTTAAAGATTCATAGAAATTATTTACACACAATAAATATTATCCAAAGAAAGAAAAAGCTTGCACACAATGTCCATAGAAATAAGTATATTTATTAAAAGGCCAAAAAAGTGTCACTGATAACGATGTAAATGGAAAACTTTTTGTTCCTGTACAGAGCACTTTGGCACTTTTTTGGCTTCTTAATAAATATCCTTGAAGTTTATTTCTATGGACATTGTGTGCAAGCTTTTTCTTTCCTTGATTTAGATTTTTTTAACCTACACACTGAAGCAATATGGATATATAAGCTTTAGAGTGTTTGCCATTTTTTCTTTTCTTTTTTTTTTTTTTTTTTGCCACAATAAATATTGAAATCATTTAGGTTTATATCACTCTTTGTTTAGAATTATCATAGTTTTAAACATGTAATAATTTGTTTTGTTTTTTTAATGGATTTTCATAGTTTAATACTTAAAGTCTGGGTCTGGCTATACATAAAAGGCAAAAAAGTCAAAGTAAAACGTTTAAGTCAGTTTAAAGGTGACCTTGATATAACAATTTTATTATTATTTTTTAATCTGTTAGTTCTAATAAAATCAACCCCTGGCACATGAAATTGCCCCAAGTTGAAGAAACACCCATATATAAGAGTGACTGATTCAACCTCTCTGTAAAAGTTGTGGCGTATGCAAGGTGTAAAGGGTTAAATCCTGATGTGGACACAGGATGCTGTGGGTACACAGAGTGAGGTCAATCTCTGACCTTGCTATTGTCCTTGAGTTCAGCACAGTTGTCCAGAGGTGCAAGACAAACACACACACACACACACACACACACACACACACACACACTATGATGACTAATAGCAGCCGGTGCCAGCCAAACATCACTTCAGTCTATTACGATGGACTTCAGAGGATGAACTGATGCCAACTCCAACCATAAGACATGGGATACTTCATATGCCATTGCCTGAACCTTGGATTTAAGATAGACCTCACGGAAATTACTGGCCAGGTTGAATTGTGATGCACCTAACTGATCTCTGCCTGAATCACCTCAGTCTAATGATGGACTACACTCTTGAAATGGAATACATAGACTATCAATTAATTGCCCACAATACCCTTCATCAGCCAACTAACAAGGACAGTTGCATCTATGTGAAATTCTGCAGTTAATCCAGGATGGACTTCAAAGACATTAGTCATTAATCTTACAGTTCATACAAAATCTTTGTTTAAGCACTGACCCTTACTTAGTTTAATAATTTTAAACCATGACTTGCACTATACTTAAGTAATATTGACATTATGTTCATGTTAGCCAGAGGGGACCTGCCCTGCCCCCCCGCCCAGTGAGCAAGGTTATTTTTCTCCATTAACCATCATCTTATGGTGTTTTGTGTTCCTTGCCACAGTCCCTTCGGCTTGCTCACTGGGGTTATAAATATAATTATTATTTATTTATTTTTAAACACAATTCACAATCTTATTTTATCAAACTACAGACTCTAAGACATTATAGATATTACAGATTCATATTCTGTTAATGCATGATCTTCTGTAAAGCTGCTTTGAAACGGTGTGTGTTGTGAAAGGCGCTATACAAATAAAAATGACTTGACTTGGCACACACTGCAGAACGAAATATTTGGGCTAGATTAGGGATGCAATGTGCATTGGCCGACCGAGAGAGATCCCTACAGCTAAGCAAAGAGTGTCCTGGGTGACGCACTGCCCCCTAGTGCCCTATGTACTTTTCATAGGTCTGTGATTTCAAACGTCTACCTTACACAATGACTCTTTGGTTTGGAGCTGTCTCATAAACACACACACACACACACATACACACACACACAATTTGATGAATACATGTCACTTGTTTGCCCCGGACCTCACTTCCTGTCTGTGTTAGACAGTGATAGTCAGATCATAAGCTTCACAGGAAATGTTTTGTTGTCTTTCTGGACAAACAATGGATATTGGGAATTTATGGGTAATGATTACTGCTGACAGTAACACTTTAAGCCATGAAGTACAAGCTATGAACTGACTCCAAAAGCCCAAAATGTCACTTAACATCTTTTTGCGTAATTCATAAGTGATCACAAACACAAAGTCTCTTTGAATTTGCTTCACACACATACATAAACACATACAAACACAGAGTTGTATTGTATCTCCAGGAAGAGCCAATAGTCAAACTCAGTGAACAACAAAGGGTGGAGCTTCCTTCCCCAGGACTCTCACCTACAAATAATGTATCAGTGAGAGTATATGAGTGAGGGCATGTGCACATGCTTGTGAGGGAGCGTGCACGTGCATATTCACAGTGAGTTGTGGGATGACAAATACAATTAATTTCTTTCAAGTCACTATCATAACAGCAAAAACGACATTAACTGTTAATTGAGTGATTTTTCAACTATAGTCTGAGACCAGGTTTAATTATTTCACTAACTAACATGTTACAAAAATGGAAACTGAAATTCTGAGCTACCACACACTTGCAGTGCATTTATGAGCTCCAAGGCCAAGAGAAGTGATTATGTAGGAAAGAGCAACACTCTGTTATGTCTACACGTTTACTAGGGGAACTTTTTTTTCAATTCTTGTCAGATAAACGAGAATTTTAAATGGCACCACTGCAATGGTGCTCTTTATGAGTGAGCAATGATGCCTTAAAAAGAGGTAATAGAGGCTTTTATAAATGTGTTGTGTAGAAGAATAAACATGAACGATATCCACATTGATCAGACAGCCTTTTAGCTTTTTATTTTACTAACAGCTGAAAGACAGCAGAATAAAAGGACGAGCCTTTATCCAGCAGTCCTTCCTTCCCTCATTACCCTAAGAGCATGAGCCAGGCAGCTTATGCTCAGCTCTATTGTACAGAGTGAGCTATTGGGACACTCATCCATTCTTTGTTGAGTCAGTCTCGATAGGGAACAGAAAATATAGCTTGATCATAAGGAAGCACCAGTGAAGGTAATTATGCTGACTTTGATTACCGTTAGACCTATTTTCTTATTCATATGTGTTAATTTAGCCTGTATAGAACTGTTTATGGCTAACTGTTCATCAAATTTTAATGTCAAATTCTAAAAATGAGCAGATGACAAGATTCAGGTCCCTGACTGTGCTAAATTCAATTTTTAGGAAACTCTTGTAGCAGTGTCCATCCAAATCTTGAAGACACTGCATGTCCACAAAATCAAAACAAGATATACACTCACCAAGCACTTTATTAGGAACACTGTGGTTCTAATAAAGTGCCCAATGTGGTCTTCTGCTGTTGTAACCCATTTGCCTCAACGTTCAACATGTTGTGCATTCTGAGACGATATTCTGCTCACCACAGTTATACAGAGTGGTTATCTGAGTTACCATAGCCTTTCTGTCAGCTCGAACCAGACTGGCCATTCTCTGTTGACCTCTCTCATCAACAAGGCGTTTCTGTCCGCAGAACTTCTGCTCACTGGATGTTTTTTTTTTTCTTTTGTTTTTGGCACCATTCGGAGTAAATTCTAGAAACTGTTGTGCGTGAAAATCCCAGAAGATCAGCAGTTACAGAAATACTCAAACCAGCCCATCTGGCACCAACAATCATGCCATGGTCGAAATCACTGATATCACATTTTCCTCCATTCTGATGGTTATTGTGAATTTTAACTGAATCTCCTGACCCCTATCTGCTTTATTTTATGCATTACACTGCTGCCACACGATTGGCTGATTAGATAATCGCATGAATAAGTAGGTGTACAGGTGTACCTAATAGTGCTTGGTGAGAAAAAATAAAAAATAAAAATAAGTTTGGCTGTAGTTATCTCTCCTACAGTAAAACTTTGGCCATGTGCTAGTCTGGGATAACATGTTCTAGATAATGAGACAATGGCAGTTATAATAAAGGCTAAAGGCAAAATGGAAAACGCTATGCCCCTTTCAAACATTTATTTATCACGGTAGGGACTGCACCAAAATACATTATAATTCAATCATTTTTAATCAATCAAAAAAAAAAAAAAAAACTGTGGTTGATAGGCTACTGTATAGCCTTAAAAAAACAATTAAATAAAATGAGAACAAGATTATAAAAAGTTCCTGTTATTTGAAGTATATCTCATTTTAATGTATTATGATTTTACAGCAGTTACAATAACTTTAGTAGCTTAACTATGGTATTTTTTCGGAAACTATGGTAACCATTGAACATTTTTTTATAATTTTGGAAAATGACATCTGACATCAGTAGTGGAATTTAACAACACCATTAAATAAACTGTTTAATCATTTTGTCAAGTATTTCCCCATGCAAAGCGTCTGATTTTCCGAGAAGAAATTTACTAGGTTTTACCAAAACATTACAAGCTTTTATCGTCAACATCATCAACGCTGACATCTGTTTCCCAATTATATTTCCATAAACATTCGTTTTAATAAACTTTCTCTCCTTAGCCATCTTGAAAAAAATTGCTTACCTTCAGCAAACCGATTGACAGTCACTCCCGTCATGTCTTTCCCGTCTTTATCCGTCTTCATTGTGATGTCTTGCAGTTTGGTACACCTTTAATGTTTGAAATCACATCCAGGGGAAGGTTTTCTGAGAGATATTTCAGCTTACTATTCAAACTAACTAGTCAAGTTGCTCTGTTTTCTCCGGAGTGTGAAACAGGCAGGTATATTAGTGTTGCACGCGAGCGTTCCGCAGGTGTGCATGACAGCACAAGCGCTCAAAGTGCCGCACGTGAAGAGAAAAAAAAAAAAGCTCGCGAATCTGGACCAATCACGCTGCAGGAAGACAGACTGAAAGACGCGGCTGGGCATTGTTGAAAGTCAAAAACATTCTTGAGTAAACTGTAGGAAGGAAACTGATTATTAGTATAGCTTTTCCTGTATAATATCCCCTTGAACATAAGCAGTGGTAGAGATGTGCTTGCAGACACTTTTTACGTTTTGAGGTGTTGGGTAAATTACTCAAAAAAAAAAGTAATTCATTACTAACTACTAATTACATATTCTACAGTGTAATTAGATTACTGTAAAAATTACTCTGTCTGAAAAGTAATTGCATTACTTATTACTAATTACTTTCTAAAACCCTGATCAACCTCGACCAGATGAAAAATACAAGGATAGACATGAAACTCTTTTAATTCTTTCAAATAAATAATATAAAATTAAATAAATTATTCATGAACTTGCCAAAGAATTTAAGGTGGCTTGATTAAATTAGAAAACATACATTTTAACATTAGATGTTAAATTTCGATTTTAAATTCACTATTGTTTAATATAGAATTGTTCTATAGTCTATACAGTATGAATACAGTACAGTATATACAGAAGCACATGTTTTAGGTTTTGTAGCACTAGATATTTATCAGACACACCCAGTTCAGTTCACAGAGCACTCCACTGCTAATGAATTAATGAGTTGAATCAGGTGTGTTAAAAAAAGAGACCTCTAAAATGTGCAGTGCAGGACCAGGACTGAGAACCACTGGTTTATTATGTTCTGTCTACATTAGATAGGAGATAGAATACACTATACAGCATAAACTTTTGAATGAAATGTTGGGCTTTTGTCTTAGCACATCTGAGCAAGAGAAAGACCATGTCCCCATCATTTTGTGTCCTTATGTTTGGAGCTATCTATAAGGCTGCAACAACTTGATCCAAGCCAGAAATAGGAAAATGTTATGCAGAGAGAAGTTTAATTCCAGAACCTAAGGAGAGAACTTCATAAATAAACACACAACTGTAGCCATTGCTACCCTGGCAGGCTGCCGATGGGTAATTGGTCAGGGGTAATTCAGCCTGCTAGAGGGGGTATGTAAGCGGACCCATGAGGGCCCCCGACAGGCTGTCTTACACGGAGCCCCGGCCAATGAGGATGTTTTGGGAGAATGGGTCTCTATGTATAGAAATAATAACTGCTTTGTTTTCTTGCACACAGTAGCGACAGTATCCACTAAGGTCAGCAACAATTTTCATATCAGTGTTTTTTTTTTTTACAGAAGGACAGTAATATGAAGAACAGGGTCAACCAGTTCAGGACTGTCACTGAATTAAATACATTATTGTTATGATTGTGTGTGCATGTGTGGTACAGTACAATTGTTTCTATTCTTTACCTTTGGCAGACTAAACATACACCTCCTTTAAAAAGGTTTTGAAACAGTGGTGTAGCCAAGGGTGGGCCGGGATCAGCCTGGGCCCACCCAAATTAGACTCAGGCCCACCCAGAATATTATAAATTATTCTATAACTTCTATTATACTTTATGTATATAAAATAGTAAAAAAAAAAAATAAAATAAATAAAGAAATAAATAAAACAAATGCATAAATTCTGATTTCTGAAAGTGTGAAAGAACTGTTTGAACGTGCTGCTTCTCTGTTGTTAAGGAAAATTTGGTAAAATAAAAATGTTGGCGAAAATTTCCCATCCATTTTTATAGAGGCCTGCCCAAAAGTAATTTCCTGGCAACGCCCTTGTTTTGAAAGGAACAGTTTACCCAAAAATGAAAATTCCGTCATTATTTACTCACCATCATTTATTCCCAAACCCTTATGCTGAATATTTTTCCTCCATGGAACACAAAATATACATTTTTGAATAATTGTTAAGCAGCTCTTGCCATAGAACAACAGTTCATTGTGACCAGGGCCATTGTGACCTTTTAAAAATACCTTAAAGGCAAGTAAAAGCAATACTATAAAAGTAAAAGAACTATAAAATAGTCCATACGACTCATGCCCTATAATCTCAAGTCTTCCAAAGTCATAATATAGAAAGTCAAATGGGTTTTGGAATGACATGAGAGTTAATTATTTCAGAATTGTAATTTTTGGTGAACTATTTAAGGACAACATTTATTACCTAATACTTTCGTCCGTACCACCCAGAACCCTTGGAACCCTCCATGCCCACATCAGATGTCCTTCTCTCTCTCCCTCTGTCTCTTGTAACTTTGAGCTCATTGGTTGTCATGATAAGGCCAAGTGTATTTTTAGCCCACTATCCTTTCATAGGGGTGGACACAGGGAGTTAGAAAATAGATATATACAGACCCTTACAACAGAAAACAAAACTTGGATGAATATCCACTACAAATCTTTGACAGTAACAGATAGGCCAGAGGTATGAGTTACACTATAGCAAAAGGTAAGCATTTCTGTGTAATTGCATTTTAAATGTGTGTTGGTGTGTTCTAAAACTAAAAACAGTCTGCAAGTTCTTTTAGAGACATTTAGAGGTATCATAAGGACGTTTACTATCTCATCAGATGTTAGTTGCTGTATTTAAAGTGATGTAAGGAGCGGGATGACGGAAATTGTTGTTGAGAAGTTTTCTTTCCATCAACCTCAAACTGATCAACAACCAATTACAACAGATAATAGCAACCAAGGCAAACAACCAGAAGAATCTGCAATTGTCACAGTGACCACAGACTCAAACAATGGCACAAAGAAACAAAACTTTGACTTCAAAGTTAAAAACAGTGTGGTGATATTTGAGATTTAAAATGCATCTGGAAGCCATGAGGTGCAGACAAGCGGGAGCGCTGAGAAGATCAGTCCAGCCAAGAGTGACCATGGAGGTTCTCAGTTAGTGAAGCAAAATCATCCAACCCTTAACCATTGTACCATTACAAGACAATGTGGTTTCATATAAGGTATTGTTGGAGAGTTATGACACGAAATTATGTGAGGAGCAACGGCCGAGCACAAAGCGGCAACTGTCTGTAAGTGTAAGGAAGAGGAGCACTGGGATAAAGAGCCAAGAGGAGATTGTGAAACCCCTCTCACTTGCCAGTCTTGGCACACAGCCTGGGAGACGTTATCTACCTGGAGTCCACACCTCTCAGAGGAAACCCAGAAAACTCCTGTTTTCCAGCACTGAGATTTTCAACAAAGTAGACACATAATCTATAAAGAAAGGAAAAGAGGTAACAGGCAATACCCACACTAAAAATAAAAATAAAAAATGAATTTTTGTGTTCTTATTAACAATGCATTTATGCATGAATATATAATATGTATTTCAGTTGAGGGAACTGGAAGTATGCTCTGTTTAGAATATTGCTTGTGCAATCACTGAGGGGCCAGAAATGATCTGGAGAAACTCAGGGCCATTTGGATCTGGCAATGCCATAATATTGGTAATTGCACATGTATATAGTACATGAATACATTAACTTAAATCATAGTTGTGAATATACTGTACATCCTAAGACAAGTTGTCCTAACATTGTTGCAGTTGGAGTATTACTTCGATAGTAATCACAACCATATTGCTAAAAGAATTACTAAAAATAGCTGGAATCGGGGGTGGATTAGGAAGAGAAATCGGCCCTGGATTTTCCATAGAAACCAGCCCAAAAGTTGTTGGGGTTGGGGTGGGTCGGTTGAGTAGCTTTCCGTTTCTACATATCGTGGTGCCCTCCTCAGTCAGTTGCGGCCCGTTCTGCATAACGCAGCGGCCCGTTTCAGCTTATCGCCGCCCATTCAGCCCCGTTTCGCAGCCAGCCCACTGAGAAAAGTCCTGGTTCTCTCTATGGCCAGTCCGCCCCTGGCTGGAATGCTGGTGGCATGACAAGTTGTTCTTCTAATTATGCACTGTGGAAGAGAACATAACATGATCAGTATACTATGGGTGTATGGCTATGCTCAGAATGGTATACTTACTTCTTACTGTTTACTACCTACTGTATTTTTAAAACAGTAATTCAAACAGTAGGCATTTTGTATGCAACAGTAAACATTTAAACTCTCAGAAAATTAATGTAAAAGTATTATAATAGATATGACAAGTTAGTAGGTTTGGTCCAAAAAAAAGCAAAATAACCGTGGAACTCTTATTAAAAAAGCCTCTTAAAAAGCCATCGTGGTATGCAAAAAGTAAAAAAAATAAAAAATAAAAAAAATAATCCTCAATCGTTTCGGCAGGAGTTTTCGAGGGTTTTTTGTATTACTTTGTAAGTAAAAAGCTTTTTGATTAGAGTGCCATGGTTCTTTTGCTTTTTGGAATAGCTTGAAACCTTGACCATAGAGCACCTTGACTGTATACCCCACTTTTGCAGCACTGACTACTTTTGGATATTTTTTAGTATGTTTGTTCTTGGCAACTAGATCTCCTTACATTGCTGTTGCTGCTGCAGAGCAAATACGAAGAAGAAGCTGCTAGAACACACAGACATGCTGTGTTGAGCATGTAAAACATGCTGCTGCACAATTAGACATATATAAGACATTCTGCAACAAACATGTAGGACATGCTGCACAATTAGACAATTAGAAATTCCTGTGAAGCAGATCTAGACTTGTGGTGCTGGGAAAAAGGAGAGTTACAGAGAGCTTCAGCTTGCGTGATGTTGTTTCATGGCTGAACTTTTATTTTGCATTTTTAATTACATTTTAAGTAAAGAAAAATATCTTAAAGTTAAGCGCATTGCATTGTGAGATACCGTTTTCTGCAGTGTGCTTACTGTGTACAATATACACACATGCTATATACAGCAGAAATAGAAAATGTAGAATGTTAGTATACTATTTTGAACATAGCCTTTGTGTTTGTGTATGTCTGTATGATTTGGAGGGATACCTTGGTCTTTCTCAGAAGATTTGCTGTCCTGATGAGGTCATCAAGAAGGGAAAGGATGTATGTAGTGGATACTCTGGCCTCTGTGTGGAAATGTGCAGGCAACAAATTTCCATAAGTATATACATTACATACACACAGCACACCAATATGCACCTCTGAATTCTTTCTTTCTCTAGGGAGTTGTGGAGTTGTCCACGCATTGAGTGTGTGGAAGTGAGTGGGTACAGCAAAGGTGTTGGATATAGGGTTGCAGTAGTATACTGGTTTCACGGTATACCACGGTATGAAAATTGACGGTTTTCATACCACATACATTTGCTTATCTAGGGTATTGAGAAAAAAACAAAATGCAACCGGACGGAGAATCTCACCTGCACCTGCGCATCTCCTTTCCTCCTCGACTAACTGTCAGACTCGTCAACTTGTGCCACACAAGTGTTGACTGGGCTCAGTTTATCTAATAAGCGTTTGGATCATGAGTGGAATGCCATCTTTGTTGGGGGTCAGTGGTGGCTTCTTGATGTGTGCTGGGGGGCTGGCACAGTCAATATGAAACCCAAACATTTATGAAGAGGTCAGGCTTCTGAGAGTGTCAGTTACACACACTGTATCATATATACATATACAGTATACATAGACAAATATACCATGAGTAATATTTACATACATTTGTGTAATAAATACTATTGCTTGTAATAGTCAGGTTTGAGATTTCACACTTGTGTAAACCCACAGTTAACTTTCTTTTTTACATACAGTATTAACAATGATTAATTGGACAGATACCACATGCTAACTGTTTAAATAACTGCTTGTCAATCTGTGGAAATGTTGCCATGTAAATCCATTTCAGCTGTCTTCAGTCTTTTGAAACATAAAAAAATAAAAAATAAAATAATAATAATAATAATATCAAATATTTCTGTCAGACGCTGAAACTAAACACAGTGTGTAAACGTTTCATCAACTGTACAAAGCTCATGAATATTTAACAAGGCAAACACTGTTCAGCTTATGATTGATTGTATGTTGCTAAATCACTCACTGTAGCATTATAGCATTGTTTCACACTGTATTCCTTTGGCACTGCAATTCAGGGTTAGCACTTTAAATGCAGAGTAAAAACTGTAAGAAGTTGCTTAACCCAGGGATACATGAGGCCTTAACCCAGAGTTAAACAAATAATAGCCAAACAGTATAGTGAATTACACACTTAAGACAAAAATATGGAATATTAATGCCTGTCTGTTTCAGGTATGATGACTTTTATTTCCTGACTGAACCTAGTGAGTTCATAAACTCACATTTCAATGATGATCAGACCTGACAGCTACTAACCACGCCTATCTCCATGGAAGAGTTTGAAACGAGACCCTTGAAGACCTCAGCATACAAAACAACCACAGGTGTACACACACACATTGACACACTGCATATGATATAAACACAACTATAGGCATAAAAAGTAGAATCAATTCACTAACACAAAATGGAAGATTAGCCAAGTGCACACAATGTCTGTCACACTGTAATGAGATAATAGGCATCTGCTGGCATCAGCTCATGTTGAGCAGCTCTGAGAGAATAGATTAGACAGTTTGCTGTGGAGATTAGACTGGCTCATGGGAAGAAAGGAGAAAGAAGGAGAAAAACATTATTTAACCTGCATGAATACCCTCTATAGACTGCACTGCAGCAAATGCAGGCAAGCAAGCATATAAGGAGAAAACTTTGGTGGAACCAGCAAGAAAACAAATGTATTGACATGGCCTCTACTGCTACACTTTGGGTAGTGAATGGTCAAGTAAACACTGCTGCTAAATCCAGTTGCCACTAGTCCTTTGAGTGCTTGATTACTTTCTGTACACAAAGAGTTTGGTTACTTATGGTAGTGATAACTGCAACTGAATTCAATCTTTTAAAAAAATCAGGTAGTGACAGCCGAATTTATGTAAATCTGCATAGTTCATACAGAACCAAACTGAACACATAGATGTTAATACAATGACGCCACTCTCTTTTGGACTCTGACCGCTCCAGAAAATCACAGAAACTGAGGTCTGTGTCTTGATTCATCCACAAATGTTGATACCGTGTCTATACGCAATCCATATATTACAGTCCAAGGAGAGCTGTTTTAAAAGTATCAGCTTGATGACCATAAATAAGTCAATAAATAAACAAAAATTGCAATAAACAAAAACCTGCATCTCTGTCAACAGCTGCTTGCTAAAAATTGCTGGACGCTAATACAGTACAGCTACAGATGCTAATTTTCCTTTTGTCAGAACTAGCTAGTAACACACAGTTTAAGCATCCATGTTTCTTGTTAATGTAACCGGTCCTCGACACACTCTGAACGGGATTCGGACCGGCATCTTTGCTTTGCTATGGTTAAACGTTGCTATGATTAAAATTGCTGTGATTACGACTATATCAACCATTACAGTTTTGTAAGAAACTCAGTACACACGATAATTAAAGGAATAGTTCACATAAAAATGAAAATTCTCCCATTATTCACTTACCCTGATGCCATCCCAGATGTGTATGACTGTCTTTCTTCAGCAGAACACAAATTAAGATATTTAGAAAAATGTTGAAGCTCTGTAGGTCATTAAAATGTAAGTAAACGGGTGCCATCAGGCTGCTGGCTATTTGATGGTCTAAAAGGGCATATTTAGGCAGCATATAAGTAATCATATAAGTAATCCACATGACTCCATTTGATCAATTAATGTCTTCTGAAGCAAATCGATAGGCTGGTGTAAAAAACAAATTGATAATTAAAACTTTATTAACTTAAAAAAATGGCTTTCTGCCAGCAGTCGACGCATCAGTAACGTAAGCGCTATGGCGCATTAACGCAAGAAGTCAGAAGCGTGCAATTTGTATACAACAGAGGAACGAACATCACGTGAGAGTTAGTTCATTTCAAACAGAAATACAGTGCTGGGCAGAAGCAACGATTTAAAGTTAATATGTTTTATTTATAGATTTGTTTCTTACACCAACCTATCGATTTGCTTCAGAAGACATACATTTATCGAATGGAGTCGTGTGTATTACTTTTATGCTGCCTAAATATGCCTTTTGGACTGTCAAATAGCCAGCAGCCTGATGGCACCCGTTTACTTACAATATAAGCACCCACAGAGCTTCAACATTTTTCTAAAAATCTTAATTTGTGTTCTTCTGAAGAAAGACAGTCATACACATCTGGGATGGCATCAGGGTAAGTGAATAATGAGAGAATTTTTATTTTTGGGTGAATTATTCCTTTAAGGGAATTCGTATTTAAATGTGCACAAGTTTAACTCCTAAAGAAATTAATTGTAATTTTTAAACTTATATATAAAATCATGACCACTCACATTAGATGGAAACTCCAGTCATATAGGTAACCTAATACCTGTTTTATTTTACATGGTGAGAGCCCCCTCATGGTGGCTGCCATGTTAGGATCACATGGCCAGCGACCATATTACCAGTTGCTTAATCTCAGTAATGACTCTGTTTTTGGACACTTTCACTTAGGGCTGTGCCGATACAATCATACTGTTCATCAGTACTTTGCAATATTTTTTTTTAACAATATTGTATCGAAACTTTAGACCCCTGTATCAATATTTTATTAATATATTTCAGTATTCATATCAAGTCCAACAGTTTAATGATGAAGAAGCAGGACGTCTAAATACATGCAAAATCCAAGAACAGCATTTATCAACGAGGTCAGTGGTGTTTCTATGAGGCGTGAGAGTAACTGAAATTGAACCTACATGAATCACTCTCTCTCACAGACATGCTGGGGCTCTCTTACACATTAAGCCGGCATCACACTAGTTGATTTTTCCAGTGATTTTCAAGTGTGAGCTTAATTAACATAATCGCCGACCAGGCAGAGGGAGACAAAGTGCGCATTAGCATCTGCCAGCAGGAGGTTGTTTATCCTTGACCATAGGGACTCCCTGCTGAGTTAATGGGTCCAGCAATGGGAAAAAAGAATCCAACATGACAGAAAAATCTTTCTGTCACCGAGGCAGGGTCTTGTGTTCTCTTCAAGTGACCAATGAGCTTCTTCTGTTACTGAAGAACTGACAAGAGGTCAAGCTGATCTCAATGTTTTTATCGCACTCATCTGCATATCATCACATTCACAAACGCTGATTGTAATCCATAGTGATTCTGTCACCAAGCGTTTTTTCCACACTAAAATGACTAATAAAATCATAAAGCAGAGGCACAACAGTCTGTTTTTTATTGAATTTAATTTATTGAATTTAATTTCTTTACTCACTGAATGCTGCGTATGAATATAGGCATACTACAGCAAGCCTCGAAGGGATAAACACGAATCACATCCAAAATCACTCTTTTACAAGTGTTTAAGCTCACGTGGTACTACTGTTGTTATTTCAGCGAGCTCCACGTTACAGGGAATCAGAGAGAGAGAGTTGCATTTACATTTATTCATTTAGCAGATGCTTTTAGCCAAAGCGATTTACAAATGAGGAACATAACAAGCAACATGCCATACAAAAGTCAACAATATCTGCAGTATCGCACTGCCAAGTTCTCACAGTGGCTGGAGTAGTAAAGATTCTAGCACAGAAGAAAGAGACAGACAAGGATTTTTTTATTATTGTTAAATAGTAAGTGCATTTAGTGTGGATTAGTTAAGTGCTCTGGAGCAGAGGTGTTTTCAGCTGTTTCTTGAATACTGAGATCGTATCAACAGATCGTGTGGAGGTTGGAAGCTCATTCCACCACAGAGGAACAGAGAGAGTGAATGATCGTGAAATGAACTTTGTGCCCCTTTGCGATGGGACCACCAGGTGCCACTTATTCATTGACCGCAGAGTGCTAGTTGGGATCATAGACCTAGAGGAGTGAATCAAAGTAAGAGGGTGCTGTTACATTGGCTGTGCTGAAGGCCAGTGTCAAAGCCTTGAATTTTAGTTGTGGTGAGTTTGTATGTTTGTCACCCCTCCACCATTCTTAATCGGTAAGTGTGTCATACCTCCGACTGAAGAGAGCGAGAACTCAGCAAAACAGTCGGTAAGTGTGCACCCTTGGCCAAAATCAAGTTGTTTGGAGTCTGCTAGTGTGATGCCGGCTTTAGGCGCAGTTTCAAACACGATTCAATTATTTACAGTTTAAATTATGCATTTTGGCAGAAGCTTTTATCCAAAGCGACAAACAGTGTATTAAAGGAATAATTGTACAAATTGTAAAAAAACAACTTTTATGTTCCCTGGGAATTAAACCCATGCTTTACCAGTTACAAGTACCCAAACCAATAGTTTGATACTGCCATGTACCCTAACGCAATTATGATACTGTCGTGTAATGCAATATACTGAATTGTGACATACACCAATCAGCCACAACATTAAAACCACCTGCCTAATATTCTGCAGGTCCCCCTTGTGCCGCCAAAACAGCGCCAATCCGCATCTCAGAATAGCATTCTGAGATGCTATTCTTCTGACCACAATTGTACAGTGCAGTTATCTGAGTTACCATAGACTTTGTCAGTTCAAACCAGTCTGGCCATTTTCTGTTGACCTCACTCATCAACAAGGCGTTTCCGTCCACAGAACTGCCACTCACTGGATGTTTTTTTGTTTTTGGCACCATTCTGAGTAAATTCTAGAGACTGTTTTGTGTGAAAATCCCAGGAGATCAGCAGTTACAGAAAACTAATCAGCCCATCTGGCACCAACAATCATCCATGTGATTATCTAATCAGCCAATCCTGTGGCAGCAGTGCAGTGCATAAAATCATGCAGATACGGGTCAGGAGCTTCAGTTAATGTTCACATCAACCATTAGAATGGGGAAAAATGTGATCTCAGTGATTTTGACCGTGGCATGATTGTTGGTGCCAGACGGGCTGGTTTGAGTATTTCTGTAACTGCTGATCTCCTGGGATTTTCACACACAACAGTCTCTAGAATTTACTCAGAATGGGCCAAAAACAAAAAACATCCAGTGAGCGGCAGTTCTGTGGATGTAAAGGAGTGTTGATGAGAGAGGTCAACAGAGAATGGCCAGAATGGTTCGTACTGACAAAGTCTATGTTAACTCAGCCACTCTGTAAATTGTGGTGAGAAGAATATAATCTCAGAATGCTATTCTGAGATGCGGGTTGGTGCTGTTTTGGTGGCACGAGGGGGACCTACACAATATTAGGCAGGTGGTTTTAATGTTGTGGCTGATCGGTGTACATATCGCAGTACGTATCATATCGTGAGGCCGATACCCAGCCCTACTTTCATTCATGGATCAGATTAATCATAACTAACTGTGAATTACTACAATGGCATCAGTAACTGCAAACGACTGCGTTTGAATGATGCTGCTTCTATGCCTCTAGGAGGTCTCAGTTTCAAGTCCTTATAATGCGTGTGTCACTCCCAAAATTTTGCAGTGTGTATGTGGCCAAAGTGAACGCATACACAATATCACTGTAGCATTTTGTAAATGTGTCAAAATTTGTTTTCTGCAGACGACATGGAATCACTTTTGTCCATGAGCTCTTCTAGACCGTTGACCTTTTCACACGAGATGAGGCAGCAGGATCCCCAGACAGGGGCTCCAAAGCAGGAGGAGGTCGACAGCCCCTGTGGTCTCCTTTCAGTGACTTGTCAAGGGATGAAGCTGCGATTACTGCCCTAAGAACCTGGAGCGTATGAGGTGAACCTATTTGCCCGGCAAGAGGGTGAACCTGGTGCTCTGCGATGGGTTTGCTCTTTGGAGCTGGAGTGTCCGAGCATCCAGCAGAAGCAGTCACTGCCTAATAACACCTGCCTGAGCTTGGGCTTAGCAGCCGGGTCACTGGCAATAGGCGTCAAGCGCTGCAGTGTAGGAGGAGAAAAAACTTTTGAAGTGGGTGAAGGTTGGGAGTGCAAGGTGATCCTACACATATCACGACCTCTGACGATGGTGTGTGAGCTCATGCACCATGAGCTCGACGCTGCTGTGGCCATGCGCTGCCTTGCATTGCAAATAGCAGCAGATCAGCTGGTGTGCAATGTTATGTGCCCATACAAAGGATTTTACTGTCTTTCTGTGTTCGTGTGGGACTACGACAGCGGAAGTGGCACTTTTCAAATGGTTGGGAACTATCTGCTTCATTGTCGGAGCCAAGGGTTGAATCCCAATGCACTGTATCCTGCTGACCTGGACCTGTGGTGTGGTCCTGGGATGTGTCCTCAAGAAGCTGGACTCTCCCGCTTCAGCCACACGGGGGCGATAGTGAATGCACCACAGGGCCGCTGCAACATCACCTTCCACTGTGCCTTACCAGACCTGCAAATACATGCAACTCTCTGTGCAGAGAGTCCAGGTGCAGATCAAGACAGGGAGGCCCATTTACCTCTATCATATGTACTTCTGACATTTACAGACATTTAAGTAACTGTGAGTGTGTGCATGCCTAGAGTCAGAGTCTATTGGCTTGGACTTTATGGAAGCAAACCACCTCAACGAGACTATATGCTGCTGTGTGACTACATTATCAGAAATGTTTGGAAATCCATTCCCTTGTGTGTATTCAGCATGGGGAAGAGGGTGTGTTGTTGGAGCCATGTTCAATTGTGCTTGCTCCACAAATGGTGAGTTTTCGAGTCTGGGTACCAGGTGCCCAAAGAGTGTGTGCACGCAACTTAAGCTCACTGCTGTCACCAAAAAAAAAAAAAAAAAAAAAAAACAACAACAAAAACCAAAAAAAAAAACAATGATATGCATGTTCTCATGATCTTTGATGTCCTTAACCTGGAGAATGGAGAATCTGTGAAGAGGACAAAATATACATTCACACTGCAGTTGAATGTGGCCCAAGTTCTGATTTTTTTTTTCACTCACTTGTGCAACATATCTTTTGGATGATAGTGTGAACTGTAAAAATCAAATTCAATCTGACATGTTTAATTCTGGGCCACTTTCATATGTGGAAATTAATCAGATACATATCTCACTTGACTGTGTGAACATTCAGGTTGTAATTCATGCCAGTTTTACAACAATCTTACTCAACATTTGTCATTTGTATTATATAGGTGCATAACTATATTTGTTTAAAATATATATTAATGTACATTCTGTCTCAGATGTTGTCTATAGAGCACAACAGTGCCTACCTACCTTTTTAACGGTCTTGGTTTTGGAATTATTGTTCCCATTCAATTTTTTTTTTTTTTTTTTTCCCATTAGGATTTTGTAAAATCCTTCATAAAAGAGTTCTAATCCATGAACCAAACCAACCAGCTCTAAGGTCTTGAGCTTTGAATCCAAAAAGTAAAAAAAGAAAATAAAAATAAAAATGGACAAAGGTACAAGACTGTGTATCGTTCATGAGAAAATTAAATATAATTCCATGAAGCAAATAATACAATCGAATTAGGAATGAAAAATAAAACTAACGATTTACAGTGGTCGATTATACTGTAAGTATAGAAACAATACATTTTAAGTTTACTGCAAAATATTCAGATATATACATATATTTAAGTAGTTTGAGAGTGTAGACTGACTTGATTGTGTCACTCACAGCGCGTCATAGAAGTGGGTGGCCATTGCCAGGCCCAGGCTTGTTTGGTGTGTTTTGTTCAACAAATAACAAAATATGATATTATGATATTGTGACATTTGCTAATGATGTGATGATGAACATGCCAGGGTGGGTGTTTGATGTATGAGGGACAGTTTGCATTTTTTTTTAGGATAAAATCATATTTAAAGGTGCACTCAGTCATTTTTTTCCCCATTAAAAAAGTTTTACTTCTAAAGAAATGAATTTAAAACATATGTATAAAATCATGACCACTCACATGAGATGAGGACTCTAGACATATCAGTACCCTTATAAAAGCTGTTTTATTTTACATGGGGCAGGAGTGCCCTCATGGGGGCTGCCATTTTAGAATCACATGACCAGCTGAATACTACTTGCTTAATCTCAGTCACCGGCTTGTTATTGGACACTTTCACTCTTGGATTAAATTAATCATGGCTGATTGTGAATAGTGAATTTCTACAATGGCATTTGTAACTGAAAACTATTGATTTTGAATGATGCTGCATCCACACCACTAGGTGTCACTGTAAGTCTAAGATGACATGAGCAAAAAGTTGCTGAGTGCACCTTTAAGCAGAAAATTTGAATTGGGCACTTGCGGTGTCAGGTATCTTAAAAGAATGTCTAAATTAGAGCTAAAGCATTATATCTAAGAAAACAATGGCATGGTGTGATAGTATCTACTCATGTTTTTGAAATATGCAGTTTGTGAATGCGAAATTTGTGTAGTGACACAGACAGCCTATGTCCTCGCATGCTCTTAGACACTGAAAGTGTTAGGGACATTAAAGTTATTGTCCATTTTATACACCAGTCTCCTGGAGTAATCAAAAGGACAGTGAGGAGCAAACTGCTGTCACTTTCAAATACAAAAACAAATTATACTGTTGTAGCCTAGAGAGATGGTTTGATATGCATACCAGCACTGCTGTCATTTCAAACACAGACTGGCTGGTACTGCATACAACCTGTGTTGAAATCTCCACTATGGGGAGCCATCGGGGACAAGCACGCCTGAGTAATGTTTACATGATGCAGTCATAACAACCAGTGCATCAGAAACGGAACCTTGAACTTGTCCCACTGACCAGAAAAACAATGGCTGCTATGTGTGCAAAGGGTGGGTAGCATCTCCAGGGAGAGATGAAGTGATCTTAATGTAAGTTGAGAGAAATGTGGGTATTGTATAAGTATCTGCAAGAGGGTGAGTGTAGTGTTTTGGACCCATGGTGGAGCCTAGTATATGTTGTATTAATGGCCGAGGATGTATTGGCATGCATGTGTACAATAGATGCCTGCGGTGAATTTACAGTCACAGTAGCCAATATGAGAATTCTGGATGTGAATTTTGAGGTAGGCTGGGCATGGACACAAAGTGAAGGCGAGGAAAAGGATGTGAATGGTAAGCCTGAATTTGACACACAAAACAGTGCTCAATTACAGTATAACAGAAACACATACTAAGTTATAAATAGCTTCTGTTGTTGCAGCAAGGCCCATGAGATTAGTGTTAAAGCTGGGCTAGGCATCCTAAAAGATGTTATCACCATTTGAGAAAACCACTGCTGAGATACATTTGCACACAAATACACTTCATTACCAGTTTTTTGTCTTAAGAACTGTGCTGACAGCTTATTTCACCAAACAGACCTTATTCAGATTTGTGCTTTGATTTTTGACGGGAATGAAAATGAAGTTGTGAGGGACAGAAGTACAGACTATTCAATGGCATGCACTGTATAAAAGTCCAGATCACATCTAAATAAAAAAAAATTAAAAATAATAAAAAAAATTGTGTGTGTGTAAAAGATGTTTTTTCAATGTTTCATCAGCTTAACGATCAATACCAGAGTACAACCAATTGAAGAGTCTACTAAGTATAGGGCTACTCTTTGGTTCACAGAATGTGGTTCATAGAACACTGAATGACTGAACAAACAACAGACTACAAAAACATCAATGGAAGTAGCTTATAAATATTTTAATGTATTTAGTCATAAATACAACACATATATTAGAAAAAAAAGCATCAGTCACAGGAGAAAACGGGAGTTACAGTAGTTCTGTGCAAACAACACTCAAATTTAGAATTTCACAAACCTTTGTTGAACCCTTTAAAAAAGCCATTTAAGAACTTTTGGCACTTTTCAAGAAGAACTATTTGAAATATTTTTCAGTTATAAAGATAGTAAAGACTTCATGAATTTCTAGCACTGGATATTCTGATTCTGAGGTAAGGTCTGGGAATCTATTATTTGAATTCCACATAAAACAAATGGCTCCCTATAATGCCAATACATGAACTTTCAGGTACATGTTTAGCTTTGTGCAAATAACTTACAGCTAATAACATCTATATTTTTAACCATTTACATTTTTCAGGCTTTACAAGGTATTTTCAGGCTTGTCCCCAGCCAGACAGCAGGAATTGAAATCATTTAGCCCTTTAGCTAGTCCTTATTTTACTGCAGCCCCCAGAAACCCTGCATGTCACATCCACAATACAATGCGTCAGTTGTGATGGACGTTAGAAATAAAAGTTCTATGCTGGTATTGCCAACTCTACTAATGGCATGAACACAAGACACGTGCTGTCTGAAGAATCGGCCTCTGATTGGCTGTTAAAACACTGATTTCTCTGCAGGCTTTAGGGGCTGGAGAATGGACAAAATAAAATTGTTTGGTCAGGAACAAGCCTTCAGTGACCACAGAGAGTCAGGATATTAATGTAAAAATAATAGCATGCCACCAAAGGCAAGTAAGAGACTCAGAATACTGATTTCAGTCTCAAAAAGTGCATCAGTTTGAAAATTTTGACCTTTTTGAACCCAGGTCATTTTTTTGTTCAACAAAAAGAAAAGAAAGGAAGAAAAAAGAAAGTATCCCTCTAATCTGAATATCATTGCAGCTGCTAATTTAATATAATTATTGACATATAAATGTCAAATTCTTTCCACCAAACTCTTGTTTTGTTCCTCTAACTTCAGCTCCACAGTTACAACTGTGCAGGCCAGAGGGGGTTTAAGCATGTAATACCACGAACTGCCTCTGGAGGGCCTCACTAGAGTCCTCCACAATAAGATTCAAAAGCCAGATTCATGGTGTTTGTCTAGTGATCAGCTTCATAAACACCAAAACATACCCTCTGAATTTATCAACCAAATAATTTTCTATTTCTTTGAGTTTTACCGTGGCCCTCCAGTGCCTTTCTGTTACCCAGCAGATCCCACTGGCCCATTACACTACACAGATAAACAACTCTTCATAACCTTTCACCAACACTGGCACTTGGCTCTGTGTGGGGATGCCCCTGCTCTCAGCCAAGACTCTGTAGCGGCAGCCAAAATCTCTCTTTCACAGGGGAGCATCTGCCTCTCCCAATGAATACTATCATCTGGCTCCAATTAATTGATTTTACAGCATTATAAAAATAACTTTTGAGCTTCTCTAAAGATAAATCATTTTGTTTTCGAATATGAAAAATAGATCAAACTCTTGCAATTTCTTTCTTTGTTGTTCCAGTTTGGTGAAAGGCATTTCTTTGAGCATAAATAGAACTTGATAAAACATCTTAACACATGCAGATAGTATGTGCTAAAAATGGCTGCTACTTTGAACTACTGTACACATTATGTAAGTGATACGTAGCCCTGTACCCTTTAAGGACAGCTGCTGTGTAGAATCCAGCTCTGATAGCAACACCACTGTTAGGGGCAGTTCACACTAAATGTGTTTTGCATCTGTTTGCACTGTTTTTCAATTATCTTTCAACTTTTGAAACACTTCAAGACACCTGCGTTTTGTTTCAAACATTGCGCTTGCTCTAGCTATTTAGCACAAGTGTTCAGTCTGAAAGCTAGAGTAAAGTGACTGCTTCCTTCTAAGGCTCTGTCAACTATTAGTGAGTAGCTGGCTTCTCTTTCCTTGTTGGTTTAAAGTGGATCCACATTCTCAGCAACGTCCTTTCAGAGTTCACTCATAACAGGGCAGCTTTGAGGAAAACTGCACTTGCATACTGACAAGATACAGAAGTGTCAAGAGACGTAAAGTCTCAGGAGACAAAGGCAGGTTAACCAGATTGTAAATCTCCATAGCAACAGCAAAAAACAAAATGTGCCCATAGCAACACAAGCATTATGTAGCTAATAAATCTCAGACAATCTTGTGAATATGGCTTGGTGAGAGAGCTGCTAACCCATGTAGTGTATTAACACTTGTATAGAAATTGACTGGTATACTGAAGCACAGAGGAGACCAGCAGTGTCTGAGTTCTTTGGAAGTTCATCAGTCCCCACCTTTAGTACATTTTAGAAGCATAAAAATTGTTTTAAAAGCATTACTTTCAGCTTTGAGCTTCTTTAAGGCTTGTCTTACAGTCAAACGGTCAAATATGTGTGTGCAAGACACTGCTGCCCCCCTGCTGTGTGATTAGTCAGTAAACATGCATAGAAAGTCACACTCCTCTGCAAAGAGCTAAAATATGACCGTAATACTGAACGGATCTAGTACAGTACAGATCAGCTTCTACGGGGGTGAGCTAAACACACACTAATTCTGATTCTGCCAGTACAGGCTTCGGTACAGCCATGCCTTATAACCAATGCAGACTCAATAAGCACAGGCTTAACACAAACCCACCAAACCAATTTCTGGTGCCACACACCAACCCAACATCAAATACTCAGTCTGATTAAGAACCTATAAGTACCCCAAGTAATAAACCCTCCATCAACCCTCTTGAATCACTCTCTGATAAACCCACACCCTCTCCCAAAAGGGGGTTGTGTGCTTTTAAGTACTGCAGTGTTAGTTGATCATTTCAGAATGGCTGAATAGAGAACTGCAGTGTATACATAAGATCTGAAGCAGATGAGAGATCCTCAGCCCTGATCTTCACAGCAGGAGTGAATAGACTGACAGAGGCTGACTGAGGGCAGGTGCAGTGCACCTGCTTTTCCAGACGCACATGGCTGGAAATGAGCCTTCCACCTGTTTGATCACTTTCAGCTTCACTGACAAACTTCATTACAATTCAGCTCAATATGTCTGCTAGGCACTGGAATTACAGTGGGACCTCCAAGGCTAATTTTAAGGCGATATGCAACACTGCAAGGAGGACTCATCACAAGGGAGTTTTACCACTATGTACACTGCAAAAACGTATCTAATAAATGCGTGAGCCTCGTTTGCTGATCTCATCATACAGACAGAAATCTGATGCGTTCTTTAGAGGAATGTTTGAGCCATCTGTCATGAGACATTAGATCACATTTTCTTGGCTTTACACAGTCTTAGCATTACAGTTTTTATGCTACAGAATTACATTTCAGTTTTCTCACTGGTACTATTTACAGTCATGGTATGTTGGGCAAAGGATCTCTCATCAGGCTGTGATTTTTCCCTGGGAACGTGAGCTAAATCCTTCCCATCCCTTAATCTGAAATGGACATTTTTGTGCAAGTGATTGGATAGTGGACGTTAGTGATTGCAGAGTGACCCCCCTCCCCCCCAGCAAGTGAATTTGTCAGATGAGGGGATTAGGGGTCGAAGAGATCAGCATGTGGCTGAAGGTCCACCTCTCTGTTGAATCGCTCAATCTCCTTATTGGCCTCTAGCACGTATTCCTCTATGAACTGGTCCATCACTGAAGGCACACATATGTAAGGAATTAACACATGTGGTAGACAATACACAGATTAGACAACCCACAATCACATACACATCAGTTCTGACAAAGACACAATAAAGGAATATGCAATTCTGCTTGACAATATTTGATATTGTGTTGTTTAATTTTTTGTTCAATTATTTCAACTCAACCCTCAGTTTGTATTAACAAATGGGAAATGTGTTAAAATACACCTAAAAGCTTAGCACACAGCACTGTAAATAAATTCCGATGACAGGAATTATGTTGGTAACGCATTACCAGAAGTTCTTAGAAGTACACTCTGAAAGTGTTCGTAAAAATGCTACAATAAAAAAACAACTGTTTGGTTAACTTGTTTTAAACATTTACGGTAAAAAATAATAATATTTTATTTAAAAAGACGACACATTTACTGTAATTTTATGATAAAATATTTAAAAAAAAATTCTTATATATATATATATATATATATATTTGAAGTCAGAAGTTAACATGCACCTTAGCCAAATACATTTAAACAGTTTTTCACAAGTCCTGAAATTTAATCGTAGAAAACATTGCCTGTCTTAGGTCAGTTAGGATCACTACTTTATTTATATGTGTAAAGTCAGGATAATAGTAGAGAGAATGATTTATTTCAGCTTTTATTTCTTTCATCAAGAAGCTTACATACACTTTTTTAGTATTTGGTATCAGTGTCTTTAAACTGTTTAACTTGGGTCTAACGTTTTGGGTAGCCTTCCACAAGCTTCTCACAATAAGTTGCTCCTTGCTTGCACACACTATTTCATTTCTGCCCACAAAATTTCTATCGGATTGAGGTCTGGGCTTTGTGATGGCAACTTCAATACCTTGACTTTGTTGTCCTTAAGCCATTTTGCCACAACTTTGAAGGTATGCTTGGGGTCATTGTCCATTTGGAAGACCCATTTGCAACTGAGCTTTAACTTCCTGGCTGATGTCTTGAGATGTTGCTTCAATATATCTACATAATTTTCCTTCCTCAAGAAAGTTTTGATGTGTATCTATTTGTGAAGTGCACAGTCCCTCATGCAGCAAAGCACCCCCACAACATGATGCTGCCACCCCCATGCTTCACGGTTGGGATAGTGTTCTTCGGCTTGCAAGCCTCATCCTTTTTCCTCCAAACATAACGATGGTCATTATGGCCAAACAGTTCAATTTTTGTTTCATCAGACCAGAGGAAATTTCTCCAAAAAGTAAGATTGTTGTCCCCATGTGCACATGCAAACTGTAGTCTGGCTTTTTTATGGCGGTTTTGGAGCACTGGCTTCTTCCTTACTGAGCAGCCTTTCCTTTCAGGTTATGTTGATATAGGACTTGTTTTACTGTGGATATAGATATTTGTCTACCTGTTTCCTCCAGCATCTTCACAAGGTCCTTTGCTGTTGTTCTGGGATTGATTTGCACTTTTTGCACCAAACTATGTTTATCTCTAGGAGACAGAATGCGTCTCCTTCCTGAGTGGTATGATGGCTGCGTGGTCCCATGGTGTTAATAAACTCAGCAAAAAAATAAACGTCCCTTTTTCAGGACACTTTATTTTAAAGACAATTTTGTAAAAATCCAAATAACTTTACAGACCTTTATTGTAAAAGGTTTAAACAATGTTTTCCATGTTTGTTCAATGAACCATAAACAATGAATGAACATACACCTGTGGAACGGTCGTTAAGACACTAACAGCTTACAGATGGTAGGCAATTAAGGTCACAGTTATAAAAACTTAGGACACTAAAGAGACCTTTCTACTGACTCTGAAAAACACCAAAAGAAAGATGCCCAGGTTCCCTGCTCATCTGCGTGAATGTGCCTTAGGCATGCTGCATGGAGGTATGTGGACTGCAGATGTGGCCAGGGCAATAAATTGCAATTTCTATACTGTGAGACACCTAAGACAGCGCTACAGGGAAACAGGAAGTTCAGCTGATCATCCTCGCAGTGGCAGACCACGTGTAACTACACCTGCACAGGATCGGTACATCCGAATATCACACCTGCGGGACAGGTACAGGATGACAACAACAACTGCCAGAGTTACACCAGGAATGCACAATCCCTCCATCAGTGCTCAGACTGTCCGCAATAGGCTGAGAGAGGCTGGAATGAGGGCTTGTAGGCCTGTTGTAAGGTAGGTCCTTACCAGACATCACCGGCAATAATGTTGCCTATGGGCACAAACCCACCTTCGCTGGACCAGACAGGACTGGCAAAAAGTGTTCTTCACTGACAAGTCGCGGTTTTGTCTCACCAGGGGTGATGGTCGGACTCACGTTTATCATTGGAGGAATGAACATTACACCGAGGCCTGTACTCTGGAGCGGGATCGATTTGGAGGTGGAGGGTCCGTCATGGCCTGGGGTGGTGTCACAGCATCATCGGACTGAGCTTGTTGTCATTGCAGGCAATCTCAACGCTGTGCGTTACAGGGAAGACATCCTTCTCCCTCATGTGGTACCCTTACTGCAGGCTCATCCTGACATGACCCTACAGCATGACAATGCCACCAGCCATACTGCTCGTTCTGTGCGTGATTTCCTGCAAGACAGGAATGTTTGTGTTCTGCTATGGCCAGCGAAGAGCCCGGATCTCAATCCCATTGAGCATGTCTGGGACCTGTTGGATCGGAGGGTGAGGGCTAGGGCCATTCCCCCAGAAATGTCCGGGAACTTTCAAGTGCCTTGGTGGAAGAGTGGGGTAACATCTCACAGCAAGAACTGGAAAATCTGGTGCAGTCCATAAGGAGGAGATGCACTCCTTAATGTACTTAATGCAGCTGGTGGCCACACCAGATACTGACTGTTACTACATGCCCAGCCTTGGATGGGGTTAAAGTATGAGGAAGCGAAAGATGTGATGTTTGAAGTCGAAGCTCCTGATAAAGCCCGTAAAACCAGCAAATGACGCATGGTCCATGACATGTAAAGCTTCAGTAAACTGAATATTCGGTATCTGCTTTGCAAGAAATGCTTAACCGGCACGGTTTTATCCAAGAGTGAACAAATCTTACTTACCTGCTGCTAAATGTAAGCTGCCCTGACCGCAAATATATTTACAATGAAAGGAGCAGAGAGAAAAACGCATTGGTAACTTTAAAAAAATAAAATAATGCGTACTGGCAAATATAGTTGTAGAAATAACGAAGAAAGCGTTATGAGGAAGCTTATGTCTTACCAGCAGATACGGAAAATTAACTGTAGCGAAATTATGAGCTTTTGAAATTCGAACACTGTGAAAAAACTAATCCGGCACAGGTTTATCCAATGAGTAAACAAAACCTTACTTAGCTGCTACTAAATATAACTGCCCCAACCACGAGCACATGTAAAGTGAATGAAGCAAAAACTGAAATGCACTGATACTTAAAATAAAAATGTAAAGTAGTTAGGCTAACATAGTTGTTAAACTCAGTAATGAGTTTTGAAATTTGGAACACTGAGAAAGCCCCAATGCTTAGAAAGTTCCCATTGATTGAAACATGGTCCGAACAGTGATAAAAGAATAAATGATTTACAGAGAGCCATATAATACAAATTTCTGCACTATAATGATGCCTGAATGAGTAATAAAACATAAACTAGACTGTGGAATAGGAATCACACCCCTGTTTGACTTGATCATATAAGGCAGCAAAATGCATTGTGCTGGTAATGAAATGAGCTGTTGAAAAATGGAAATGTAATGAGCGAAGCCTGCTGCTAGATGTCGGAGGCGCGGAACAACAAGTGGTGCTTCCTTATTTGGAGAATACGGAAGTAGACGTATGAAGTTAGAAACACTTCGTGATTTACGTGTGATAGGAGCGATCAACAAAACAATGCATAATCTTAACTGAATGGAGTAATAGACCCCATACGATATGTACTTGTGCATCACGACATGCATGAATAATAGATCTTGATTCCCTGATAGGGGTACACTCAAGCATGCAACACAGTGACTGAATTATGCATTGTGAACCTTAACTGAGTTACCCGCCATGACATGGCCGTCACGGTGTGAAACACGTGATCGCCAACCATGAACTATGAGAGATTGAACTATTGAGATTGAAATGTGATATTGCCTCTTGAATTTGATATTTATGCAAATGAGGGTTGTGATAAACAGACAACATTGGCAGCAGAAACCCTAAGACCCTTAAACCATCCTCTAAATACAAACAGATGAATAAGATAGAGAACTTAGCGTATTTCTGATGGGGATCAGCTGCTGCCTTGATGCGATGCTTTTGACGGACTTTGTGAGGAGCATGCACCTTCCAGCACCGGGTCGTGCATTCCAATTGTGGTAGATTGAGTGGCTAGACTGAGGGACTATGTGTGTTGTCCTGATGTTGGTGTTTTGTGTTTGTGTGACTGACACTGTGCACTGTCAGCTTCCTTTATAAGTACGTTTACTGTTAAGGTATTTCCCGTTTGTTAACACACCTGTGCCTGTGGTTATCAGCAGCATGCTACAGATGCAGTACACAGACATAAGGGTTGAAAGTAGCCCAAAAATATTCTTGTCAACATTGTGTTTAACAAGTTATATTGAAATTGAAAGATACGAGGATGGAAATTCTGTTTCTCTCCATAGAAACTGACAAAGTGATGACCATTGTAGAAGTAACCAGGAGGAAGAGGATCCAGATGTTTTTTCACCTATAG
Organism: Myxocyprinus asiaticus; assembly: GCF_019703515.2. Lineage (NCBI taxonomy): Eukaryota > Metazoa > Chordata > Actinopteri > Cypriniformes > Catostomidae > Myxocyprinus > Myxocyprinus asiaticus. Next base: position 17,545,508 of record NC_059366.1, read on the forward strand.
ACACAAAAAAGAAAGTACTTAAACTACAAAAGTAGCATCTGGTTGGATGCCAAAGTGATGAGTAGACCATGAGGGCACATGTGTTATATACACTCACATGAATGGATTTAATCTCCTGTGGGGTTAGCGTCCTCTTATTCTTCTTGACCATCTTTGGTACTTTCTGTCAAACACATAACGCTGTCATAACGCTCACATAATTGCATAAAAATCACCTGTCTAGGTCTATATGCAGGCTCACACAGAACCTGCATACACACGTTTTACAATAAAAGCACCCATCATTCATGAAATTCTACAAATCTTCCGCACCTGACATGTTCGTTTATTAAAGTGGTGTAATATTTTCAATGTTAAAATACTTTTTCCTTTCTCGCCATACTATGCAGAGACAAATATGAGTAAGCCACTGATAGGTTGATTTCCTCAAAAACTGTAAACACAGAGGTTGTGGCACTTTTAAAATATAGCTATGTTTGTTTGAGCATCCCAGCTGCCCGACATGGCAACACTGACTCAACCAATTACCTGGGTTTGGGGACAACTGTCTGATCAACTAATGTCTGATGAGAGGGGGAGTGTTCTGGAAAGCTGTTTGAAAACAATCATTATTTTTGCAATTCAGGTTGTGCAGAAACTGCACACTTTAATGTTTAAATATTTTTACCTAATTTGATAATGCTTTCAGTGACCGATATGAGTGCAACCCTCAGCTCTATTTAAAGCATTTTAAACCATGTTTTAATCTATTCCAAATAATTCCACAGGTTTCCTCCCATAATTATGCGAAGAAAGTCTGCAGATTCCATCTGCGTTTACCTAGATGCTGCATTTACCTGCTTGGCACAATGCCGGAGCCAGTCTTTCAGGGCCTCCTGAGTGAGCCCCACTCCGTGAAACATTAGGTAACAGTTGTCTGTTGTCCGTGAGCCATGCTGAGTCCTTTGATCGGGGGCAACGGTCACATTCCCACTGATAGAGTTACAGTTAACCACCATCATTCTATCATTGTCTACAGTGAAAACAGACACCACTTGCAGTGAGATTCAGACACACACGCACACATACATCCAGTACAGTGTCTATCATGCTGAACACTAATTTATCAATCATGTCATCAGACAGGGAGCTATGTCTAGCACAGCGTGCCAACAGCCATCCATCCCATCAATCACTCTTTTGCAGTGTGGACTGTGACTCATCAGCACTCTACACCCAAGCAAGGAGTCAAACTTTTAAAAGAACTCTACAGAATGCACTGAATGTTATAGAAATGTGACAAAAATGCAACTTACTGGGATCTGAAAACAAATAAAACTCTAAATCGAAATGTAGGTACCAAAAACAGGGTTTCCACACTTTCTGACCATTGAACTTCCATGACTTTACTAGTTGGTTGCGAGTACTGAAAAATAATTCAAAATCACATCATTTCGCTAATGAATCATTCAGACCAATTTGTTATCCGATTGATAAAAAATAAAATTACTAAAAAAAAATAATCATTTTGCTCACAAACCGGACATCACCATGGTTTGCAGAAAGTTTTACTCAACTCAAGAGCAATGAAAAGCTGATGAAATTTTTTTAAAACAGAGCACAGCTAGTAAAAAAATAAATGTTCACTACAGAAATGTCCTTGACTTTTCCAGGCCTGGAGAACAACATTTTAAAATGCCCTGATATTTCCAGGTTTTTCATGGCCGTGGGAACCCTGCAAAAATCAAAAGATCTTGATAACAAAAAACAAATGGTTAATGGTGATAACTAGATATCACAGATGGTGTTTTGGACCGTGTGGGTCCTAAATAACCTAAACTACCTAGCGTGCTGTAACTCTGTAACACTATTAAATCACTCAGAGCTCTACATTCTGTTAATCTGCCCACTCTCTCCATGCAACTACACCACAGATTCAAAGGACAAAACAGTCAAAAACAAAAAAACAAAAAAGGTGACCACAGGAGAAAACAACTGAGAAAAAATGAGTGAGAAGAACAGATGTGTGCAGGCCACATCACTGAGGATTCAGAAGTGAGAGTCCTACCGTGTGGCGTTAACCCACAGGCCCCCTGCCTACTACTTCTCATAGGAAAATCAAACATTTACTACACAGACAAAATCAGAACAAGAGACATGCTGGAATCAAATAGTACACATTTATAGACAATAATAGTTGGTTCTTGATTATGTTACACTATCGCTCTGTTCCAAATCCTAATGCCGCATTTTGAGGCATCAAAAGTGCGCTCCAGATGCAAAGTCTGTTCTAAAATGCAGGAAATTTAATACTGCCAAATTGGGAACATTCCATGTATCAGTGAAAACAAATCTAATATTGCAGACGAAGCGAAAGAAGTGTTCACGTTTCATTAGGGTATTGATAAATAGGTCAGTGTAATTAAAAATGAATTATTTTACCAAACATTTTTCCTTTTAGAGTAACATGCCAACCTCTTAATTTATTAGAATTAATTACCAGTCGAGTCAGCTGTGCACAGCACTATTTGTGAGAGTTGCTGCCTACGGAAAAGTTCTTAAGAAAGTAAGAACGAAGAACTTCTCTGTAGGTGTGCTGTGGCATAGAAGTACTTCTTCATTCAGAGCTAAAAAAAAAGTTTGAAACAGCTGGGCAATGACATAATGTTTGCAAATATTCAGAGACCGGCCACACAACTGGGGGAGGCTTTAGAGTAGCATTTACATATAAGGATGCTCAAGACATCAACTACTATTTATTATTGACCATGACATGTGTAATTTGTTATGTTTACATTATAAATTCATGTAGCTAATGCGCTAGCACAGTTTACATGACCACAATATGCACAGAACCAGTTCGCTAATAACTCTGCATGCCTTTTTGTTCATGTTGACTGATCTTAACTGACTGAACGGGACTGAATGGAAATTAGCTGTTGGCCTCAAAGCAGGTGGAGCTCCATGTCACACCTACCGATGCCTTGGACCAATAAGAAGGTGTTTAGTAGCTGGTAAAATGTTTTCCTAAAAGTTCGCCCTGGCAAGCTGTTACGAAACACTGAAATGAACTCAAAAACACCTTGTTTTTGCCCACATTTTGTTCTAAATGACATCACACCCGTTTGTTCTTCGATTTTGTAGGAAGTGTGTAGGGGCCTTTAAGTAAGGCGCTTCAAATAACTAATTTATGAGGTTCCGTGATGATTAGGATGCTGCAATACATGGCAGCTGCCAATGTAGTCAGTAGGCAGATCGCTAGGTTTTTAGAACAGAGCATATATTTGCATAAAATACTCATATTAATACAGATCTAGCAGGAGATTGTGGAGACTGATTGCCCTACCAGAGAACAGCACTTTCCCACTGAAGTGATAGATGTTTCCTGTGAAAGGGCTGGGTTTGAGAGAGGATTTCAGAGCTAAAGAAAGAATCAGAAAGGGAGCACAGAGAGTGAATTGTGTTGGCTTTGATCACTTTGCTACTTCAATTTTTAGTAGCATCATTCTGCACATTGCCAGCATTCTCTTTTTTAATTAAAGCCTCTAAAATATATATTATTAATCATGATATATAGACATACAAGTTTACCTTTGCAGTGCTGCAGAAACAATACTCTTTCCAAAGGCCGACTGAACTCAATACAGTGCTGAGACATAGACAAAGAGCTACTTCCAGAGACAAACCTGCCCTCCCACCTGAAACAGTACACAGTAAAGTCCTAATTGTACCAACACTTGTGCTCACACGCATGATCGCAGAAGAGGGGAGAGAGAAAGAGAATATTACCAGCCAGGATACAGCAGGTATCGTGCATTGATCATATGAGACTGTGAGAAACTGCTGTCATTCAGGATGAGCCTCATATCTTCAGTCCTTAAATACAAATAAATCTCTAAGTAACATTGCAAGTACTGTAGGTGTGTGAGTGTGTATGTCTAAGTAATCATTAATGTGCAGACCTTGTGACTGCCCCTTTCTCTGTTAAGATAAATGCAGCACTGGGATTGGCTGCCCGGATCAACTGCTGCATGTGTTTCAGAAGGGGGTGCTTCTGCTCGGTAGTCAAACCCGTAAAGACAACATTGCTGATGATGCCTAAAAGAGAAACGAGAATTACTCATGTAATTTTTTATTAAGCTGACGCTTTACTGCCAAACCACTTACAGTGCACTTAAACTACCAGTCAATTGTTTGGACACTACTTCTTGGACTACTCATTCTTTATTATTACTGTTTTAAACATTTAAGAATAAAAGGTCATCAAAAATATACACAAGTTTAGGCTGGAATTATGGGACTAATGATGTGACAAAATGTTAAACAAATACCAGCTAACTTATATTTCAGCTTCAATAAAGTAGCCATCCTTTGCTTAGATTACAGCTCTCCACATTGGGCAAACTTGCAACTAGCTTTATGAGGTACCATCTGGGATGCTTTTTAAATAGTATCGAAAGAGTTCCCATGTATGCTGGACACTTGATGGATGCTTTTACTTTAATATCTGGTCCAACTAATCCATTTCAAGAAAACATTTTAATTAAAATCTTAGTTCAAATTGATATGTAGGCACAATTTATATCTGCCTACGACACTTATTTAAAGCATGTAAGCATAGCCATTAACCTCCTGAGACCCAAGCTTGACTGCTGTGTCCATTTTCCATTTCCCTTTTTGATTTGTTAATAGTAGCCCCTAATTTGCTTTTTTAGAGCAAATAGTTTTACTAAAACCCAATGTCCTCATATGGGGACAGTGTGTCTAATCTGTGAAATATTAAATAATACCAAAAGAAAAGTCAGGTCTTTGATATTTATATATATATCAAATTGTTTATAATGTTTCCAGAACTATTGGTTATTCATGTTTTTGAGATGTTACACACATTACAGCTGATTTTCTGTAAAGCTGCTTTGGAACAACGTGTACAGGAAAAGGCACAAATAAAAAAAAATATACAAATAAAATGATTTGACTTTTTGTTACAATGTTTTTTTTTTTCTACTTTGGCAACAAAATCTCAATTGTCAAAACAAACAAGTGATTGCCAGTGATGAAGCATTTTACCAATGAGAAATTAGCATGATTAATTCTGATACAAGTAATAGCCAGCATTGTCCAATCACTGTGAACCATTTTAAAATAAAATTATACATTATGAATTCTGAATCTAAGTACTGATTACCATTGTCCCATGTCTGCCAAACATGTTGAGCAGTGCAAACATCATCTGCAGCCTAAAACTGAACTTTTGGTCGGATGTTAGGAGTGTATGCACTTAGCTGCATAGGAAAGCTATAGGATGCTCCCTTGCTCTCTAATTAGTGAATGATTTAACCTCCAGTGTGCTGTCTGTCTGCAGTGGTCTCAGAACAATTCAAAATGCACTTTATTTTCATCTTAACAACATATAAAGCTTCAGAAATCAACATTTTCCAGCTTTTGGATGAATTCATGTTTCTCAATGTGATAATGCACAGTAAATATAGGATTTCAACTGAAAAAATAGCCCTAAAGTCCACTATAGTGGTCAATGTGTTTAAAAGGGTGCTGTTTCGTGATAAATCACTCAAATTTGCAAAATGACAAAAATCGTGGTTACAGTGAGGCACTTACAATGGAAGTGAATGTGGCCAATTTTTGGAGGGTTTAAAGGCAGAAATGTAAAATTTATACATTTATAAAAGCACTTACATTAATTATTTTGTTAAAACTCATGTATTATTTGAGCTGCAAAGCTGCTTAAAGGGATAGTTCACCCAGAAATGAAAATTCTCTCATTATCTACTCACCCTCATGATATCTCAGGTGTGTATGACTTTCTTTCTTCACCAGAACACATTTGAAGAAAAATAGAAAAATGTCTTAGCTCAGTGAGTCCTTAAAATGCAAGTGGATGGCGATTTCTCTTTTGAAGCTCCAACAATCACAGACAGTCAGCATAAACGTCATCGATACGACTCCAGCAGTTAAATTAATGTCTTCTAAAGCAATACGATCACTTTTGATGTGGAAAAAGATAAATATTTCAGTACTTTTATCTCTAAATCATCGCTTCCGGTAAGCTTCACAAGACGGTGTAGATCACGCGGTCTCTCGTGTGACATATTACCGTTGACATGATACGGACGTAATATCACGTTCTCCTCTCTGTTGAGACATACAGGATAAGCACACAATGCACCATTGTGAGTAAAGAAACAGAGGAATACAGATCTAAACCAAATTCAACCAAGCTACAGAACTGTGTTCCTCCTTCTCACTTGTAAACAGCGCTGCTCTTCCGGCTGTGACGCACTTGCGTCAGCGTGTTTCAAATAAGAATGCGCTTACGTCACACACGCAAACCGCTTCTGACTGGAAGCACTATTTAGAGTTTCAGAAAGTACTTGTTTATCTTTTTCTAAAAGCTGTTGCATGTGCGCTCCCACGCTGACGAGACATACAAACATAAAGACTGAATAATGACTATTTCAAATTCGAAATAATGTTAGATAGTTTATAACAGTCAACAACCTAAGGAAAAAATATCAAGCATTTTCAAGGAACATATTCAAAATTCAAGTATATTTCAAACCTTGAAAACCTAACAGTGAAAATCAAGCATTTTCCAAACTTTCAAGACTCTGTACGAACACTGCACCTGGGATATCATGAGGGTGAGTAAATGATGAGAGAATTTTCATTTTTGGGTGAACTATCCCTTTAAATTGTTGTTTTTACTGTCATTTTGGGGTTTGTTGACATTACATCATCATGGCAACAAAGTTGTAAAATTGGCTATAACTTTACACAAAAAAGGTTAGTAAGTGAAAATTAGACAAAATTTATTTTTGTTGAAATCAATATTATGGCAAAAATGCTGTCAATTGTGCTTAACTTGTATTAAACCTGGAATATTCCTTTAAGGGCATAATGGCAATCACCATGTGTGGGGTTAGCAACTACCCTTTGGTTCCCAGCCCAGATTTGTAACCACTGTGCCATGCCACCATCTAATCTGCATCATACAAAGGCACCATGTTGGGCAGAAACTCACCCTGACTGCACTGCTCCAGTAGTTTTGGGAAGAGAAGCCTGTAAAGAGAATTTTTAGATAGCTTCACGTGCGACATCATCACAGAGGGAAATTACAGGGTGCAAACAAGTTCTTTAGTAACTATATATAATACAGCTACATAATTACATATAATTCATATTACAGCATTTACGACCTGAGTTACATGTGTTCCACTAGAAAGTAGGTGTGATAATGGCATGTGGAAAAACTTTCCTGTGTTTAATGAAGGACGTGAGTGGGTTGACACAGGCTGAGATGGCACCCACTGTCACTCGGCTGTGAACTAGAGGGTCTGGATGAGCCGTGATAGCCTGGATTACATCCAACACATCAGTGTACCTACAACATACACAAACTCAATATATGTCATAGAAAAGCAATGATCACTTAATTTATGTTTGTCAAAGTAGTGATATGTGATCTGCCTACCTAGACAGCATTTTTGGACATGATGCCCCAAAATGACGCAAACCTATGATGCCCAAAAATGCTACCTAGGTAGGCAGCTCACTAGGTTCTGAGACACAGCCACAGTGTTCATGTATGTCTTACCCTGGTATAAGCAGCAGAACTCTGGAGGAGTTCTCTCTCTGTGTGGCCAGAAGGCTGCTCAGAAACAGCTGAAGTTGTGGTGCACTAAACTCCTCAGAGCGCTCCAGAGAAGGGCAAAACACCTCCCACCTGTTAATCATACAGTTCTTAGTGTTTATATGCTGAACTAATGTATTTGAGAATAGTGATTAATGCACAATCATCCATGCTGAGATCCATTCAACAAGGAAAGTCAGAATTTCCAACCTACTGTAGTATTTGGAAAAGATCAAAAGAACTTTCAATTTGGAAACACAAGCAGAAATGTACAACCCCAACTTAAACAAAAAATGGTTGTATGATGCCACGTGAACATAGCGGCACCCAAGTAGTGGTACACAGTAAAATAAACTGAACAGGCAAACTTTTGCAGAGACAGGCATGTAAAACATGGTACAAATTATGTTTTGTTTTGTATGATGTTATCTGTTGATAATTGTACACCTGCAAAATAACTGCTACCAATGCCTAATTAATCCTCTGAGCACCACTGAATGAAACGCTTTATGGTCAGAAGGGAATATCAAATAAGAATATCCCACATCCGACCTTAAATGGAAGGCAACATTATAGTTGTAAAAGTTCATGAAGTCTTGATTACTCTCACCTGGCACTATTCTGATTCATTTCCATCAAGAAATCACACAGATTCTCCTTATGACTCCCAGGCAAGCCTGCAATGATCGTGAGGACCACCTACACACACACAGACAGACACACACACACACAAACACACGTATCTATTTATATGCATTGTTTACATCCAGCATGAGCTGTAGGCTATATGGTGTATAATTGTGTTCTGCACACATGCACTTCACCTTTTTCCTGGATTCAGGTTTGGGGCTTTCAGGCACTATGTCTGAAAAGACAGCAGACATGTGGTCACTACAGACAGACTCTTCACCCACACTACTGCTGATGGCAAAATGCTGTAGGAACCTGAAAATAAGAATTAAAAGACATCAACTTGTCTGACAAATCAAAATAATACAGCTCAGCACCATCCTGGGACAGTTTACCACATAACACGGTGTCCTAACAATGCATGATAATGCAAGTTTCCTGTGTCAAGTAATTTCTCTGTCCTCACCTAAAGTAAAATACTGCAAAAATTAACAAAATCATAGCCAGCGAGAACATGTTTATGTAGGGATGCTAGAAGTACCAGTACTAAAATAATATGTAAAAAAAACAGTCTCACAACATCAGCATTATCAGTTGTACCAACTCAATTTCTGAGTGTTTACTTGAATACATCATACTGCTGTTAAATAAATGAAAAACATCAAGCTACTTGCCATTGTTATAATTTAATGTGTCAATATTAATACTGAGGGTTAGTTCATCCAAAAAAAATGATAATTTACTCTACTCATTTACCCGCATATCAATCGAAACCCATAATATTTAACGTTTTAAATAGGGTTTGTTCATTATATTTTGTATTTGCTGTGGTATCGAGAGTTGTGAAATTGTACTGGTATTGACTATTAAAATGTTGATATTACAACAACGCTATTTTAATCTTTAGTACACAGCTATATAGAGCAGGATTTTGGACCAATAAGATTTTACTTTGTGCGGAACTTGACAGCGCAATGGGACTGGGAAATTTGGGAAATTTCCTGTCACATGTAGCTTGTCATGGTCACGGCTGATTAGATCAAAAACTCATTCAGCGTCATGCCTGGTTTGGACATGGCGTGTGTGTCTGTACATGTCTGTTACCTATCCTGCTCTGGTAGCTGTGGATAAGCAGTCTTCAGAACAGCTCTGTGGCTATTTGCTGCTGGAGCATGTGTCTCATGAAGCTTCAACAGCCTGAAGTACCTGAGAGGAATGGCATCATCAGCTACCATCATGCACAACATCACATCTACCCAGTACCTCTGGGCTCAAGCACAGAACAAGACGTTAACAAACCAGGCCCTATGCTGTTGGCTGAGCTGATGCAGAATGAAGTGTTAACTCACACGCTCTTGTGCTCAGGGCTCAGCTGATCATGGAGCACATGTTGCACTCTCAGCCCAGAATCTGACTTACGCCAAGCTGGCAGGACCTGCAAATCACATCATGACTCATTTACAACTATACACTAAATAGAATACAACAACTATCCTAAAACCCACTAAAATCTACACCTAGATGTTGTAAATGTATATGTGTGCATGAGGTACCTGTGAATAGAAACTTTTGGAGCTCTTGGTTCTAGGCAGTAGCGCGATGGCCAGAGAGTGCTCATTGCTGTGTAAAGGAAATGGAAGGTGTGGTAGCAGAGAGGTCTGATACTCTATGAACAGCATTGAAATATCAGACAAAGAGCCCTGTGAAAACAATACCTTCATTTAGCTAGTGCAAACCCAACACTGTTGACAAAATATTTCACAAAAATAAGTTTGTTACATAATAAATTCTGGAAAAAGTGTTGTCACACTTAGTGGAACATTCCCAACGAGAGACAGACACAGTGGGTGTTATTTTAGGCCTCGGAGAGCAAATAATAATAAACATATAATGTTCAAAATGGGGAATAAAGTGTCCATGGGGATAGGTGTCCAAAAAAGGGGAATCTGGTGCCCTTGCAGTTAATGGGTCTATGTGAAGGATAGGTGGTAATGAAAAAGGTAAACTTCAGGTATAATGGGCGAGGTCTGGCAGCCGCGATGCGCTCCGCTTCTGGATCCAGACGCGAGAGGCGGTTTCCTCTAAGCGACTCGACTTCCCTGGGGCCGTGGCGTGTGAGGGGAAGGGTGGCCTGGCATCCAATCCCCAGCGTCGCATCTAACTCACGCCGGACCCTCCCCACTACATTCCTGGACCAGCGAGGAGTGTGTGCCTCTTCATCCACTGCCCAAACAAGGCTCATTAATTTGCACCTCTCCTCTCTCCTGACCAATCCCGTTGTAAGCCTGGCTGAAGGACGGCCCTAAGAGGTTGGGCGGCGATGGCGAGAGGTAGGGGCGGGTCATTCCGCCACGGTTAAAGTGATTAACTACAGTTGTGGCTACTCTGCTAAGACAACTGTGTGCACTTCGGAGCTCACTTTACAGTATCCACTAAATATTGCCTTGGGACAAGTTAGTTAAAAAGTACAGGTGCATCTCAATAAATTAGAATGTCGTGGAAAAGTTCATTTATTTCATTAATTCAACTCAAATTGTGAAACTCGTGTATTAAATAAATTCAATGCACACAGACTGAAGTAGTTTAAGTCTTTGATTCTTTTAATTGTGATGATTTTGGCTCACATTTAACAAAAACCCACCAATTCACTATCTCAAAAAATTAGAATACATCATAAGACCAATAAAAAAAACATTTTTAGTGAATTGTTGGCCTTCTGGAAAGTATGTTTATTTACTGTATATGTACTCAGTACTTGGTAGGGGCTCCTTTTGCTTTAATTACTACCTCAATTCGGCGTGGCATGGAGGTGATCAGTTTGTGGCACTGCTGAGGTGGTATGGAAGCCCAGGTTTCTTTGACAGTGGCCTTCAGCTCATCTGCATTTTTTGGTCTCTTGTTTCTCATTTTCCTCTTGACAATACCCCATAGATTCTCTATGGGGTTCAGGTCTGGTGAGTTTGTTGGCCAGTCAAGCACACCAACACCATGGTCATTTAACCAACTTTTGGTGCTTTTGGCAGTGTGGGCAGGTGCCAAATCCTGCTGGAAAATGAAATCAGCATCTTTAAAAAGCTGGTCAGCAGAAGGAAGCATGAAGTGCTCCAAAATTTCTTGGTAAACAGGTGCAGTGACTTTGGTTTTCAAAAAACACAATGGACCAACACCAGCAGATGACATTGCACCCCAAATCATCACAGACTGTGGAAACTTAACACTGGACTTCAAGCAACTTGGGCTATGAGCTTCTCCACCCTTCCTCCAGACTCTAGGACCTTGGTTTCCAAATGAAATACAAAACTTGCTCTCATCTGAACAGAGGGCTTTGGAACACTGGGCAACAGTCTAGTTCTTCTTCTCCTTAGCCCAGGTAAGACGCCTCTGACGTTGTCTGTGGTTCAGGAGTGGCTTAACAAGAGGAATACGACAACTGTAGCCAAATTCCTTGACATGTCTGTGTGTGGTGGCTCTTGATGCCTTGACCCCAGCCTCAGTCCATTCCTTGTGAAGTTCACCCAAATTCTTGAATCGATTTTGCTTGACAATCATAAGGCTGTGGTTCTCTCGGTTGGTTGTGCATCTTTTTCTTCCACACTTTTTCCTTCCACTCAACTTTCTGTTAACATGCTTGGATACAGCACTCTGTGAACAGCCAGCTTCTTTGGCAATGAATGTTTGTGGCTTACCCTCCTTGTGAAGGGTGTCAGTGATTGTCTTCTGGACAACTGTCAGATCAGCAGTCTTCCCCATGATTGTGTAGCCTAGTGAACCAAACTGAGAGACCATTTTGAAGGCTCAGGAAACCTTTGCAGGTGTTTTGAGTTGATTAGCTGATTGGCATGTCACCATATTCTAATTTTTTGAGATAGTGAATTGGTGGGTTTTTGTTAAATGTGAACCAAAATCATCACAATTAAAAGAACAAAAGACTTAAACTACTTCAGTCTGTGTGCACTGAATTTATTTAATACACGAGTTTCACAATTTGAGTTGAATTACTGAAATAAATGAACTTTTCCTAAACATTCTAATTTATTGAGATGCACCTGTATTATGTCTCAGAAATGTGAAGTTAGTTCTGAGAACAGCTTATCATATGTTTGCAGATGAAACTTGGTTTGCTATGTTATCTACTGCAATGACATTCAGAAAATATTAAAGTATGTCCGAATACTTTCTGAGGCCACTGTATTTATATATGTGAATGAGAGCACTGCTCACCCCGTCATAGAGTTTAATGGTGTTGATATGACTCATAGAGAGTGTGATGGAGCCATGATGTGGATGTACAAACAGGATACCCTCTGAGAAAAAAACGAGCTTCCCTACAGGACAACAAAACCATTAGAAAAACAATAATGCCTATTCACAATGACTGCTTGAATTGACAATGACTCATGACGGAGTGGAATCTGACCTTCCTCGGGTGTAGACAGCAGGCTGTTGGAGAACATATAGGCAGAGTCTCTAACTGTCAGAGGAATGCCCAGACATGTACCATCCACTTCCTGTAATTACAGACACACACACACACACACACACACACACACGTATTATAGCATATACAGGTAGTACAACATGACAGAGGTACCTTCTATAGTTTGTACACATGCAATTGTATTGTGAAACATAAAAAAAAAAAAAAAAAAAACCTTTAGCAGATGTTGAGCCTGTTCAGACATTCGCACATCAGCCTCATCCACCTGTAACATAGAGAAGTCAATGAATCAATTTATTCTGTATTTTTTTCAAACACATCTTCAGAAATGTCCACAAGCAAAATTTGTAGCTAAACAGAAATGTAAATGTAAGTGTGTGCATGCATGTAAAAAGAGAGACAGTGAGTGCACTATACCAGCCAGCAGACATGGCGAGGAACTGAGGAGGTGAGCACAGTAAAACAGCTGTCTGAGGAAAGAGTGCCATCTGCAGGACATGAGATGCCTTATAATCTCACATGCCATGTGTTTATCAATACTAAACATCCAACTGAATACTCTCACAAATAGAATTCTTACCTCTCTGCTGAATGTAAATGCTGGAGTCTAGAAATGACTCAGAGAAAACTACTGATCCCAGGTTTCTTCCACACTGGAGATCTGGGACATCATACACCACCATGGACGCCTGTGGAGGAATGAGGATTCAGTTGCAGTACAATCATAACCTACGACTAGGGTGAAAAACAACTTCTATACTCACAGTTTTAACCAGAAAGTGACTGTCCTCATCACTGAGTGGAATAATTCTGTGTGAAGGGATATTGTTTATCATTTACATGTATCATTTATGGACAACAGTATCATAAATGTATCAATCAACTGAAAGAGCAGAAAGAAGAAAATGAATAATACAGTGTAAGCTGCAAAGGAATAGCTGTGTGTGCATGTTTATAAGAACTCACATTCCAAAGTTATTAACAGCCTGTATGCTAAACACAGCCTTGGACCTGAATTAAACAGTAAGTAGAGATTTAATTCACAACACAAGCAGAAAATGTTTATAATAATGAGACCTACATGTATTCACTTAAATTATGTCTTGAAGCCACTGAGTGTCATTTCTTTAGGTGTTACATACCTGAGAGCTCCCCTGTACTGATTCAACCCAAATTTGTCTAAGGCCAGCTGAAATGTTTGCTCTGCTACATCCTTTGCCTTAAAAAAATATGTGAAAATAATTTCCTACAACAGATAACATGTCCAATATTCTTTCAAAGGCTATGATAAATGTGAAGTGTGTAATTTCTGCATCACCAGTGGCACCAAGCAGAATTGCAAAAATTATTGACTGTTTTAAAACTAGTTTCAAACACTCCCCCATCTGCCATTGCACAACCAAACAGGGACAGGGTTCCAACTCTTTTCAAGGCAAAATTTTCCAGGAAATTTCCAGGACATGTTGGGCCCTATTTTAAGAGCGTAACATATTAAGCACAGCGCTATACAATATGTCATACGCGCAAAGTCAGTGAGCATGCCATGAAGATTTGGTATTTTCGTGCAACCCAAAAAACACACACACAGAGTGCGCATGATGATCATGATGCAGTGTTTGTGTATGAGCAACCAGCTTCACACATTCATTCTGAAGCATGCAGCATTTCATTAAATCGCAGCCTTTTGTGGTTTAATAATCACACTTGGACATATTATGATTTTTATTTGATTAATTGTGCATTCCAACAAACATTTTTCATCCCAAATATGTTATATTCCTTGACATTCTGTGTTTTATAGCTATGTATACCATCCGTGTTTTCTGCATACTACCCTGTACATGTGGAAACCATGCTATAAGCGGACTAATATCGTTGAATTATTAAAAATTCATTCACATCCCGAGGTGTAAAGGCCACGTCACCATGCAACCACCTCGGGGTGTGAATTCATTTTCCAAAAAAAAATCAGCAGTCCGACCGTCATCATTGTCTAAAGTTCACAACTTAAATATTTTTGTGGTTAACACAACAATGCAGGAAAGAAAAATATATATATTTTGAACTATATTAAATATTAAACTACTGTATTTCCTCCAGATGAGCAGAGAAAGTATGTGACGGCTTCATTCATGACAGTCAACTGTTGATGTTGTCTCACAATGCACAGCTGCCAGCTGTGACAAAACGTTACCAATTTTTTATATTCGAAACATATCCCTAGTCCCGATCGTTACCACGTTCTTGTACATGTAATAAAAACCTTGCTAGCGACACAGTCATTACAGTGTTATTATACTAAATATTTTCCAGGACAAATAATTATTTTCCAGGACACTTAGGCATTTTTATCATTTTCCATGACTGGAAAATTGCATTGCAAAATTCCAGGTTTTTCAGGACGCGTGGGAACCCTGAGGGAGTCCCACTCCTAACACATGCCAGTCGTTGAGCCAATGTGGTTATGTCTGGCCCAGTCAGGGACTCAAGCAAACAGACTGCAACAGACCTTATTCACAGTAGTGCCATGTTTGATTTTTGACATGAATGACAATGAGGCTGTGAGGGACAGACTAACAGGCTATTTAATGGCATGCATTAAAGTATATGTTATAAAGTTCATAGATCATATCTAATTTTTTCCACAACTCATGTTTTCTGGAGTTTTTCTGTCTGCTGAAATTTTTTGGAAAAGATGTTTTATTCAATGTTGCATCAGCAGAACAAGCCAAAACACTTTAAACAGCAGTACAACCCATTGAAGAGACTATATGTCTATCCCTCACACCCTCATTGTCAATCCAATCACATATTAAAGATTGTGGTACTGGTCCATTCTGTTTGATGCTGCTAGTGCCACAAAAATGACACAATTCACCTTTAAAATTACTGTGGTCCAGTATAATTATTCTGAAATGGTTATTTTTTACTCACATTCAAATATTGCTCTCTCATGTTATGCTGCTAGTAGCTTACCTTACTAGCGCTGGAGTTGATGGAAAAACATTTGATTCCTGCCAGTACAGACTGAACTGTAGCTGAGTAGATTTGTGAAAGCAGCCTGTAGTACACCACATCTAACTTTAATACCAATCCAATCAATACAGCCTCATGAAAACTCACAAAACCAAGCATTATTGGAGTACTTACTGGAGCTCAGTGCTCCTCTGCTGGGTGTTGTCATTTCCTGTTGGATTAGAGAAACCAATGAATATACAACTGAATGTAGAGGAATTCTGACATTTTCCATAAGTACACTTACCCAGGTATGGGACGTGAGTGCTTCCAAAGAAATAGGTTCGAGCACAGGCCAGTGGCCCTTTAGGGGCCACACACTGTAGCAGCTGTGAGAGAGATAAAAAATAGACCTATTAAACTGTTGTATATATATTAACATAAAAATGAAATCTTGTAAAATGTGTGTTGTAAACTGTCATTATGCCACTGTGTGGCACTCTCTCACCATGTGTTTGGCAACACCCCCACCAAGCCCTGTATTGCGAACCTGGTGGCCTTCAGAGGGGAAGGTGAAACAGTAATTCTCCAGATCCTCCTCAGCTGAATGACTCCCAAACAAGACAAACGGCTGCCTACTTTTACTGGGATTCAGCACAAACAATAAACATTCATCATGAGCCTGACAAAGAGAAATTAAAAATAATTCCTTCAGGGTGTCTTAAAAACATGAACTAGTGTTAGTTTTGGAAGTACCTTTTATCTGTGATATTGCTGGAAATGAGACCATGCGAATAATATGTTCTGAAAGGCTGGAAGAAACAGAAAATGGAAATGACTGCTCTCGAACACAACAGAATTTTAAATGACTCTTAAATTACAACTGATTTAATGGCAGTTTTATAATACAATCAGATAGATCTGTACCTCTGCAACTTGGGCCTCTGACAGTTCCTGCATGGACAGTGCACTCTCTATTTCCATACTGGAGAACAGGCAACTCCACTGTCTTTCAAACAGCTGCAGGTCCTAAAACAGATATCACGTCCACTCTTGTAAAATAAGTAATGAATGTGTACACTCATTAAATACTCATGCTTTGCTTTATGTGTGTGTTACCTCATTGAGAAGCTTGTCTAAAGACACTGGGTCTAATCTGCTATAAATTTGCCAGAGTCTCTGACTCACATCTGTTAGCTATAAAATAGAAGACACAAAACAATGTTGATGGAGGACACCATAACAAACAGATTAGACAATCTAATCAAGTAACAACCATATTAAATAACATATGTATAAGCAGGGTTGGGAGGGTTACTTTTGAAATGTATTCCACTACAGATTACAGAATACATGCTGTAAAATGTAATTTGTAACGTATTCCGTTAGATTACTCAAGGTCAGTAATGTATTCTAAATACTTTGGATTACTTCTTCAGCACTGGTAGATTTTTTTCACTTGTTCTGACTATAAAAATTCTGCCTGTACAGTAAGACAAAATACATGTTAAAAATACATTCTCTGAAAAACTTAAATATCTTATGCAGTGTTGTTTCTAAAACAAGATGAATCAAATTGATCTTGTTTTAAGGATTTTTAGATATTTTTACAGGAAAACAATACAAACATTATTATCAAGAATATGATTTTTGCCCTAATATCAAAGGTCTTACTAGAAAAAAGAAATTATGATCCAGCGTGAATTTTCTTGATAAAAAAACATGATCGTGCCTGGTGACGTGCATGTAAAATGGCTAGAAATAGCATTTTATCTTAGTGTAAAGCTGACAATTTACACAAGGTTTATTTCTATTTCTTCTGCTCCAAACTTACTTCTCTGTCTGCTTGTATGAATGTAACACATCATAAGAAAGTGTTTCACCGCTGTTCAAATGCACTTTGGATCGCATCATTTATATGCATGAATGTTTTCCATCTGAAAGGACTAAATATTAAATGAAACAAATGACAATAAAATGCAAAGTAATCTCTTCAGTAATCAAAGTACTTTTTGAATGTAACTGTATTCTAATTACCAATGATTTAAATTGTAACTGTAGTGGAATACAGTTACTTATATTTTGTATTTTAAATACGTAATCCCATTACATGTATTCTGTTACTCCCCAACCCTGCGTATAAGTCATGAATAAGTAATTATAAATACAAGACCTTGTATTTCATGGTGAAAAACACCCCAGCGCCGATTCCTTCCAGTGCAAATGCCTGAATGATAGGCCATTTCTCCAACATGAACATGTCAAACTTTTTAACAAGGCCTACAGACAAAACGAATAAATCATTAACATTATGGACAAAATGAACGAATGATGCTTGTGCCACACCAACATAGTAATAATCAGTGTAGGGATGCACGATATATCGGCGGCCGATAACCGGGAAAATCTAAATATTATTATTGCGGCAATAATGGAATACGGCCTATATTTTGTTACAGTTTATTTCCGTTTTTTACTCATTACATTTTTTTTTTTTTTACTCCTAATTAAATGAATTGTAATTTTGAAACATATGTATAAAAAATGACCACTCACATGAGATGAGGACCCTAGTCATATCAGTAACCTTATAAAAGCTGTTTGATTTTACAAGGGGAGGGCCTCATGGTGGCTGCCATTTTAGAATCACATGACCAGCTGATACTACTTGCTTAATCTCAGAAACCGTCTTGTTATTTGACACTTTCACTCTTGGATTAAGTTAATCATGGCTGATTGTAAATAGTGAATTTCTACAATGGCATATGTAACTGAAAACTATTGATTTTAAATGATGCTGCATCCACACCACTAGGTGTCACTGTAAGTCCAAGATGACACGAATAAAAAGTTACTGAGTGCACCTTTAATTTGTGAACATCTGCTGTAAGTAACAACATGCCGTTTCCCATATTCTGTTTCATGAAGCAATAAGTGAAAATGTGACAAAAACACGTATGTATGTTAGTTTGGGGCAATCATTTTCACTTATTGCTTCATGAAACATAAACCGAATGTGGGAAATAGCACATCATTACTTACAGGACAGCATTGCAATTAAAATAAGCCCAAACAAAACCTAACATGGTGCACAGATCTTAAAATAATTCTTACAGAGTGACTCGAGAGTTGAAAACACTAGTTTGTGAGTGAAATGAATATGCGTTGAGACTTTTCTGACGTTATGACTCATGACTATTTGATCTGCATCATGTCACCTATTTCCATTATGATTGCTGTGTTCAAATCTTAGAAGTTAACAGTGGAACTGTCACAGATGAGCGTTGTAATAAGGGTCCGTAAATGAGACACGCATGAGCACAATGCACACGAATACATTACACATACAAACCACTGCTTCACACACAGTCTGGCTGCCAGCATAAATATTACACCCTGTATACAGAGATTAAGGTCTGTATTGTATGTTTTGTTGTTTAATGTATGGTATATGCTGTTTATTGCCTCATTTTAGTTTAATGCATTATTACAGCTGTTAGAAGTTCATTATTCATGATTGAGTCATCAGGATTACCGTAAACACTTATGTAAATCCATACAATTTATGCAAGTGTACTGTCATTTATTTCTCATTCAAATCATCATAAATCTGTAATGTAGGCACATTTCTGGTTCATGTTACATCAAACCTTAAATAGCAGTCCAAATTTCAAGCTTTTAAATGACACCTATTTTTATGCTTTTAATGAATTAGCTAGCAGTTCCAGGTTAAAGGATAAAAATTAAAACTGATTTTTTTCTTCTTCAGATATCGCTTATCGGTATTGGCCCATAAATTCCATATTGGTGCGTCATTAAATCAGTTTATCAGATGCTTACCATGGGAACTGTAGGGAATTCCAATACAATGGCAGTCTTGAACCATTGACACAAAACTTGAGATCTTAAATTCTTCTGCCACCTCTTCATCCTCATACTGAGAGAGAGAGACCGAGAAAAAGAGAGAAAAGGAGGAGAAAAAACAGGCAAAAGAATGTACATTTATGGATTTAGCAGACACTTGATACCCATAACATTCAAAGCAAAAAATCATTTCTTACTGGGTTAGGGTTAGTGTTTTTGTCTTATTTTCTGGTAAAAATATCTAAACATCCTTAAAAAAAGAAATAATATATGAGAAGCAGAATAAAAAAAAAAAAGATATTAAGTCTTATTTTCAAAGTAATCGAACAACATTTAGTAGGGTTTATGCTCAAAAAAAGTAACAACTATTTACCAATGGGATAAGAAAAATAAACTTGTTTTCCTTTTGAACCAAATTTTCTTTTCTTACCCCATTGGAAAATATTTTTTCTTGTTATAAGCATAAAAGTTACTAGACAATATATCTTATGTAATTTTGCTCTTTTTTTTCCCACTGGAAAATAAGACAAAAATACTTATTAAGAAAATTATTTTTGCAGTGTTGGCATTGCTAGCACCATGTCCTAAAAGTTGAGTTAAAGGAACATACCTGTACGTCATAGATTTGGGATACAGGGACAGCGAGTGGATGGATATGAGTGTGTGCGATTAATAGAGATGTGGGGATTATGAAAAGCAGTGATCATTAGATCATTACCTCTGTCTCAGTCAGACAGTGGAGGTGCAGATTCCTCCAGTGAGATACATATGGAAGCAGGTAGCCATAATTCACAGGGTTGCAGTACAGATGCACACACTCTGCCTTAATGAGGATGATCAGATCTAGAAGTAAGCAAATATACAGATTCAAGATGTAGGCTACTTGTACTATGTACAGTATAACATATGTTTTCACTCATGCAAAGAATGACATAAAGCAATGGAGTCTACCATCCAGCACTTCCTCTGGAAAGTCCTCTGGGATCTGCTCCATGTCAGAATGGTTCTGTTTATACAGGCCACAGAAAAGGTAGCTGGCCAGCTCACTGCACCCTTCATTATAGCGGCTGTCAATACCTGACAATTCAAACACAAACATAGCATAGGCCACCTCCACCTGTCCCTTTGGAATAAAGATGATATAAGTGAAGGGACACAGGTGATATTGATTAATTAACTCACCCAGAGAGCAGAGGATGCAATCTGGAGCTTTATTAACATCATCCCTCAACAGAGCCTGGACCTGACGCAAGCGGGAGTAGCTGCAAACACATGTCATTGCATTAGATTCACTCAGTGTGGCAACTTAGAAAACCATATAGCTAATGTAACAATATAATCCTGCATCTACATGGGCAAAGAAGGACTCTTTATAGGATAATGTGGAAAAAATACAATCTTATCTCCACTATAAGTGGCTTGTATATTTTAGCTTATTGTTCAAGACATACTAGATCATTAATTTATTCTTCTTTATCTTAATATGGTCCAGTAAGCTGCTGAGAGAGTCCAGGGGCAACATTTCTTGAAATCTGGCTTGTAAGCATAATGCTGGTCTTTATCTGTTTAGAAATCTGTGAGAAAAAGATCAACATTTAAGTTTATCGCCACTTTCACATTCATCTTCTTTCATTTTTGGCGATTCACATTCTTCATATCGCCACCTACTGGGCAGGGAGAAGAATTTATAGTAAGAAAGGACTTAAATATTGATCTGTTTATCACCCACACCTATCATATCACTTTTAAAGACATGGATTTAACCACTGGAGTCGTATGGATTACTTATATGCTGCATTAATGTGCTTTTTGCAGCTTCAAAGTTCTGGCCACTATTCACATACACTGTGATGACCAACAGAGCTGAGATGTTCTTCTAAAAATCTTTGTTTGTGTCCAGAATAAGATAAAAAGTCATACACATCTGGAAAATTGTGAGGGTTAGTAAATAATGAGGGAATTTTCATTTTTGGGTGAACTATCCCTTTAACAACGCCCACTTATGATTATTCAGTTGTGTCAGCTGACTCAAAATTGTTTGTCCTTTGAAAGGGTTTGACTAGATATATTCTTTTAATTTTAGCAATTTTGTGTATATCAGATCTCATTTGTAATCATTACATTCGATTATGCAGGCCTATTATTGGCATTATTTGGGCACCCTGCTTTCTAGGCACCAATATCAGTCACTTGTAAACCGTTTTCAGTCGACCACTCATCAGAACACTATTAAAATTGATTTGATGTATTTCCCAAACAATAATGTCTAAAAATATCTATTTAGAGACAAGCAATTGTCTATAGACACACTCGTTTCAAATTAGATAAAAGATGTCTCGAGAACTGAATTCAAATTTCAACCGTCATGCCGAATGAAACGACCACCAAATGACCAAGTTATCTTTAAAATAAAAAAATAAAAATAAAATATATATATATATATATATATATATATATATATATAGCAAAATCTATATCCTTTCATTTTAACAAAAGCCAAGGGGAACGGATGTTTACAGACTTTACGGAGCTGTCACCATCTTGGAAATGGAGTCAATGTCTCAGGGGAATATTAATCAACCGACTCTCTATTCTTCTTACTGAAAGGTGGGCGGGGCATTAGAAATGTAGCTTAACGATCATTATCTAGCGCCTGTTTACATTATCATTGAACTACAGGCAATTCAGTCGAATGTTACTAGACCGAGTCCTCTTTCAATATCATCAGATGCAGAACAATCAGACGAACGGATGGCCCGCAACCGTCACTTTTTGCGAAAAATAAAACAAATCAATCGTGCCTATAGAACACAACCGGCACACCGAACATATTTATTACCTTACAGCAGCGGTCATTATGGGAGATCTTCCGTTTTTCCTTATAGCAGCCATATTCATTATTTGGTATTTAGAAAGCGTTTGGAGATCTGTCACATTTGTATGGCTGTTCGTCTCCAAGCGAGCGACTCACTGTAGAAGTGAGCAACTCACAAGCGCGCACAGAACCGCTCATACCATCTCCTCAAGGAGGGGGGTTGTAAGCGTTACACAGTGGGGAAGAACAGACAATATGCATCCCGTGGAAAAAGACTAGTGTTGCTTGTGTTGAATTAAGTAATTACTTTTTAATAATACGAGATGGCTTGTGAAACCAGTACCGAAAAATCAAAAACAACAACAACAACACTGTTTCCTCCTCCTCCTCCGCTGAGGTAGAAAAAAATCTTGTCTGTGTCTCGTGCAATCCTAGGCTGCGTCCGAAACCAGGAAAATGCTGCCTTCGGAGGCTGGATACCAGTGCTTCTCAACCTTTTTGACTCCAAGGCCCCCCATTGTCCGAGTAAATATTCGAAGGCCGATATGTATATTATAAGATATATCTATTATAAAATATTTCCTTAAAACTTTAGATTCTAGAAATGTCTAGAACTGTATATTCTTCATAAAAAAGCAAGCTGTTGAAGGGAGTTATTACATTTTTAGCATTTTCAATAAGTTGAATTATAATAATTATATAAAAATTATAATAATCTATCCTATATATATATATATATATATATATATATATATATATATATATATATATATATATATATGAAATAATTTTAAGAGATCTTGAGGCCCCCCTGGAAGTGTGCTGAGGCCCCCTAGTGGGTCCCGACCCCCTTGTTGAGAACCACTGGTGTATAAGGAGGTACGATGAAAATAAGGTGCTTTTCAAACTGTTCAGAGACCAGTTTCCTTAAGAGAGCATTCATTCAAAACAGCTGTCAGTTAAGCTATTAACTGATTAGGCAGCAAGTGAGCGTTTTCTGACGCAGCCTTAAGTTTTATTGTCGGCTGAATATATATTAAAGCGACTTAAAAAAAGACTGACCCCTTTTTCAAACACCTTTTAGCCTACGTTTTAAAATTGTTAATATTAGACAATTCCATCATCAATATGTTAAATAATCAAGTTTATAATAATCTCAAAAATTATGTTTACACAGGGTACAATACAAATACCGCTGTTGCCCCCTCTGTTCTTCTCCTTGTTGACATTTCAGAGTTGTAGATTGCCATCCACTTCTTTAACAGTTGCAAAAACATTACTGTAATTGGAAAGTTCATCCAAGAATGAAAAATCTATCATCATTTCCACTTTCCACATCATTTCACTCATCCCAGATAAGATTCTTTCTTCTGCAGAACAGAACAAAGATTGTTAGAAGAATATTTTAGTGTTGTAGGTCCATGCAAGTGAACGGGTACCAAAATTTGGAGGCTCAAAAAAGCACATAAAGCAGCATAAAAGTAATCAATACAACTGTTTTTGACCTTGGATGCAAGTAAATCTATTGTATGAGACCTTTAAAACAAAATTAGGCACATTTAAAAACCATAATAGGTACTCTTTAATGAATTTATTCTATTTAAGACAGGGGCTTGGATTCCAGGGTGGATTGGGGGGAGGTAACACCCCAATAATCAAAACAAGCAAGTACAACCCCCCCACCCCAATATTTATACCATGATCAGTGGAAACATGGGTAAATGCTTCTTGTTGCAACACCCCCCCCCCCCCCCCAATGTCCAAGCCAAATCTATGCCCTTGGTTTAAGATGAGACTTTTGAGAGACTGATTTCTCAGGTATGGTGTGCTCACTTTAAAGGTGTGGAGTTTTACTCAAGAATAGTCTAAAATTTTGGGACATGTTGAGAGGATATTTGGGGTCAAGAGGTAGAGCAATTTATCATTCTATTCACCCACTGCCACCACAATAGAAACCTGCTGGAAATGGTTTTCAGGTGTTGGAATAGAAAAAAATATATATTTCCACAACACTGTTAATTATTCCCAGGTCAAGGAGTTGTTATGATGTCCAGAAGCTTTTGCTATGGGATTTTGCAACACTTATTGCTTAAAACTGTTTTCAAAAACTCTGTCCTCTAAAGACCACGTTTGGACCATTTAACTTTCAGTTAGCAGATATTGCAACACTAATGGGTGTTGAGGGGTCTGTTCAACGTACTAATTTGTGGACAGATTCTGTTAGCTCCAACTGTTAAATGTATTGGTGAAAGGTATGTAAATAATTGGAAAAACATGGTGTTTCGTAACCCAGATTTAATGAAGCAAAGTTCTTACATAACACAATGAGTAGTTCAGCATTGCAACATACTTCAAACCAATCCACAAGTAAGTACATGAGGGTGAGTAAATAAGGTCTGTGTACGTTGCGTTCATTCATTTTTTGTTTTGAAAAAAGAAATTATGCTTTGAATTTTGTTTTGTTTTTATTTATTTTTTTCAAAAGCAATAGGCAAAAATGGAAAAGGGCTTGTTTTTTGATTATTTGTTTTGTTTAAAAAATATAAAAAGCAAGAAATTAGCTCATTTCTCATGTTTATTGCTCATGGATATAAAATGAATGTACAGCTTGAATATTTGATTTGCACATGTGGGTCTGAAACACGACTGATCAACCTGCACTGTCATCTGTCCTGCCTCAGTCAAACCATCAGAATAAGAGTTCAACACAATACAGCTCTACAGATGGATTCATCTCATTTTTAAATCTAAACATTAACATACTTCCAAAGGTTTGACAGTTAGTTGCATATTTATTACGACTCTGCTCTCGCGCATAAAGCAGCCAAACAATGGATTTATCCGACAGCCTACCAACTGAACGCAGCAACATATAAAATGCCGCTGCATTACGTTCTGTGAAAGTATACTTATAGCTAACAATTGTGTAGCCATTGGTGATTCGGCACAATATCGCTTGCTATAGCTTTTTGTGATTTTTGTTCTCACTACAGTTTTCTGCTGACAACATGACTGTTTTAGACGGTATATGCATGGACTCACTAACCATTAGCAATCGGTGTTCAAAGAATGAAATACGAATGCCCCCTAGTGATCATGTCTGTTTTTTCGCAGCCTAATGCCACGTGATGCAACATGTTTTTATTTATTTATTTATTTATTTATTTATTTTTGGTCCTGCATTCTCAAAGGCCACATCTGTATTGTCTAAGGATCAAATCCATTAGCTATCATATTTTACAATTTCAACTGAGCGAGTGCACAAAGTTTAAAAACAGCATTAACCAGTAGGCTATTAAATTACTAATGGAAGTCTAGTTATTTATAATTTATAGACATGTGCGAATTTGTGGTTATGTTTGGTAATTCGCATCACAACATTTTTAAATAATCTATACCGTCATTTAAAACCGGAGCTACAGCATCTTAACGAGTTATTGCCGCGTAAGTTGGTGAGTTGCTGGATAAATCCATTTTCTGGTTGCTTAACAAGCGACAGCAGAGTCGTAATAAATATGCAACTAACTGTCAAACATTTGGAAGAATGTTTAGATTTAAAAATTAGATGAATCCAACTGTAGAGCTGTATTGTGTTGAACCAAGTGTACGTATACACGACAGCGATGTACTAAAAACGGAAAAGTTTTTCTTTGCGTTTTTGAAAAGTTTCGCGTACAGACGACAACGTTGTCAAAACGATCCCGTTCACACGGATCCGCAAAAACAACTAAAAACGCTGTATTATGCATGCCAGGCCAGTAGTTGGTGATGTCACTTCGTAAAGAAATACTACGCGCCTGCGCACAAAAGCATTCTTCCACAGAGCGGCAGGTACGTGCACACATAGACATCAAAGGGGGCTTGAGCACCTGCCCTTTTTCTTCCTCGAGAAAGTGCCCTTTTTTCTGGGGTGCTTTTTTTAATTTTATTTTTTATTTTTATAAATGAATATATATATATATATATATATATATATATATATATATATATATATATATATATATATATTCTTGTTTGCGCACAGCTTCCCTGTCAAACAAATATATTTATTGAATAAAAAATCAAAATATCAGGTCAGAGACTTTGTCGAGTTCTGATGCCCTCCCTCCCTCCATACGCGTCTCCGCGCAGCAGTGCAGCACACATCTGCACATCAGACACACAGGCAGGCAGCAGCCCCTCCCAGCTCCTATCCCACTTAGGTTTTTCTTGGCTTGTGTTGAGGTGAGTGGTGATGAACAAAAGACTAAGCTACCAGTGCCTCGACTTTACAGCTAATTAGCCAAAAGCCAAAAGACAAATATAGTTAACTTGTGTTTTGCTAACATGCATGACTCATGAGCTACTAGCTAATGTAATAAGTTAGCTAAACTTTAGCTAAGGCAATATATCATGGCCATACAGGCTAATGTACTGTACTTAATGGAGACACTACAGGTGAATACAGTAAAATTTTTGTCTAATAACGTCATCACAATTGCCACATTGATATGCAAATTAGGCATTAACTAATTAAAATGTGCTAATTTGCATACATTTGACAGGGCACTGCAGGTGAATAGGATAAACAAAATAACTAAAGCATATCACCACAGAACTTCCCCAGTTAATGACTTACATCAAGAGTCTTTTCCCCTGAAATGTTATGTTTAAATATGCAGATTATTATTTATTATTATTTACCTTTTTTTTAACCAGGAAATTTAAGAGATTAAAAATCTCTTTTACAGGAGTGTCCTGGCCAAGATAGGCAGCCAAGTTTGCATATACAATTATACAACAAAGTTGCAACATACAATACTAAATCCAACATAAAACATACAACCAGTTAAAAACATTTACACACCATTAATTCACTCTCTAGGTTATGTAGTAACATTTTAAAATTACTATAAGACACCGAGTTTTGTAGCTTCATCTCCGTCTGAAGAAGATTCCAATCCGAGGTGGTGGCATATTTGAAGGAAGTTTTACCAAGCTCAGTTCTGACAAGGGGTACACAAAGTTTGTAACTTGATTGAGAACGTAATGAGTAATTGCCAGGCAATTTCCGTTGAATAAAACAACAAAGATAAGAGGGCAGATAACCCAATATGGCTTTACATATCAATAAATACCAGTGCATTTTTCTTCGACCATTCAACGAAGGCCAAGCAACTCTTTTGTATAGTTCACAATGGTGTGTTGAAAATTTACAATCAGTTATAAATCTCAGAGCACCATGTTACAAAGCATCCAGAGAGGCAAGAAGGTAAGAGGGAGCATGCTGATACACTACATCCCCATAATCAAAAACCGGTAAAAAATTAGTGGACACTAGTTTCTTCCTCACGCTGAATGAAAAGCAAGACTTATTTCTAAAGTAAAATCCTAACTTTTTCTTGAGTTTTTTTCCTTAAATAATTAATATGTGAACCAAAACGTAATGTGTTATCGATAATAATACCAAGCTATTTGTACTCCAACACTAATGTAATCTGACTCCCCTGAGAAGTCCAAAGAGCAATGGAATTTTCTGAAGAAATTTTAGAGTTTGAGAATAACATGCATTTTGTTTTTTCAACATTTAAGACCAGCTTCAAAGCACAAAACCTATTTTGGATGATATCAAAAGCAGATTGTAAAAAGACACAGATTGCTGCTTAGAGGGAGCTGGACAATACATAATAGTATAATCTGCATAAAAATGAAAGCTTGCATTATCAATATTAAAGTCAAGACAATATATATACACACTGAATAATAGCGGCCCCAACACAGATCCTTGAGGGACTTCCTTAACAAACTCCATAGGATCATACTGAATACCTTCCACCTTTACACATTGGGTTCTTCCCTTTAAATAAGCAGTGAACCACAAAATTACATTTTCTGATAGTCCTACCCATCTAAGCCTATTTAATAAAATGTCATGGTCCACAGTGTCGAAGGCCTTTGATAAATCAATAAAGAGACCAGCACAATGTTGATTATCATCTAAGGACTCCACGATATCATTCAAGACTTTTAAAATGGCCGTAGTAGTACAGCACCCTTTACGGAATCCTGATTGGTTAATAGACAGAATATTATGACTGTTTAGGTACCGTGTCAATTGTTCGCTAACTAGATTTTCCAGAGGTTTCGAGAGAATACAAAGTTTAGCTATAGGTCTATAATTATCCATTAAAGAAGGATTGCCCACTTTTAACAGAAGAACTACAAATGCTGACTTCCAGATCTGTGGTACTTTATTGATTAGTAAAGAGTGATTAAACAAATATGTCAGCGGAGGAGAAATAAAATCAGCGGCTAATTTTAAAAACAATGGAGCAATATGATCAGGACCAGGCGATTTATTCACATCTAGTTCTTTTAAAGCAGAACAGATGTCGGAGGAAATAATTTGTTCAAAAGTAATCTCTCTTGTCCATAGATTATGTTCTGCTTCAAGGAATTCTAAGTTCGAAATTGTTTGAAATAAAGACCCTATTGCAATAAAATGAGTGTTAAAACTATTAAGCATTTGCTTTTTATCTACAATTTTAATAGAATATTTCATTATACAAGGGGAAGCTCTGTAGTGGTTTTGTTGCCAGTTAAAAGCTTAAGATTCGCTAGTTTTGGTTAATTTAGAAGAAATCTACAGATGCAAACAGACGGAGGGTAGTAGGCTTAAAACAAACACCATCTAAATGTGTATTTTGGAAGTATTCTTTCCATTAGAGTAAAAGAAGACATGGAAGCAAAATAGACCAAAATCTCAAAATTGACCACTACATGAAAAAAAAAGTGTCCTGCCTTAAACAGTAACTTCATAATTTTGATCGTAGGCTCCTCATCTAATAACTATCCATTCTATTAGTTTGTTGTATGCTGATAGAGGGAGGAAGGAGAGACAACAAGGGAATGGGTGGAATGGAAGTAACAGATTTTATTTCAAAGTTCAAGACGTTTTTTTGTAATAATTTCAGTTAAGTTGCTGTATTTGTATTTTGTCAATCATTTTTTGCAGTGTTTTTTCCTGTAAAATTAACAAAATAGCAGCAACAGCCTTTTTCAGTTTAGTGTGAAGTTTTTGTTGATTTTGAAGTGTTATGTATTCCAATAACACCAAAAGAATTAAAACTATTTATTGCCTTGTGCAAAATAAACAAATTATTAGTGAAACTATGTCCCTCTCCTTGGTGCAGTCATTCATTCTAAATATATACTTGAAACTAGTAGCATAGAAAACATGCACATTGTGGCATAGTTTCCTTTGCTGTTGCCTGCTCTTGTGATAAACCTAGTGAATACTAAGAAGACCATGGTCTCTGTGTGAACTGATTATTTTGTAGAAATCTGTTGAGTATGAAACAATTGCGTGAGTGAATTAAAATAAATTGGTAAGGAAGTCAGAGTTGTGTTAATATATTTAACGTTTTGTTTAAAAAAAAAAAAATTTCCCCTGCAGAGAGGTGAATACAAACAATGAAGATGGCGATCGCTGGTCGTAGTAGTGATGCAGTAAATCTACACTTTGCTGGAGAAGCGTCAGTAAACTCTAAATCTTGAGCAGCACAAACACAGTCCTTTATGCAAAGAAGTTCTAGAAAGAAGTAGCCTGGCTTATTTTCTCTGCTTACAACAAACTTTATATATTTGAAATAATGAATGTACTGTTTTTGATTTGGGACTCAGGGTCAAAGGAGATGGATGACAGGTTAAAACTAACTCTCTGTGGCCAGTTTCATCTCCATAAATGTAAAGTCACTGATTCTAAGCCCAATTTTAGGCTTTGTGTTGATCTAAAGTTATTCTATGACTCTTTGTTCATCATTTAACAAGAAAGCCGCTAAAACTGCTCTGTTGATTAAAAACAATTATGGTTTCATTATAAGAGTTACCTCCTGATTTCCTGAAGGTGACAATTTTTTTAAAGTTTCATGTTATTTATTTCTATTTATTCATTTATTGTATGTTTAAATTTCTATTGCTTTAGATGTTTTGTGAATTCGTTTTTCTTTTTAGTAGATTATCTCTGTTTACTGTATCTTGTTTGAAATTGTACTTTATTGCCTTGCTCTACCTGGAGTTTCCAGTTTGCTTTTTTTTTTTTTTTTTTGATGTGATATGTATCCCCTGTAATCTTTGTTCAATTAAAAAAAAAAAAAAAAACTCCTGTAGTCCGCCATTGTAGTTTTGAATGTCTCGCACGCATGCCTATAGATTGAACACGTAATATGCATGTGCATGTCATCGTTTTCACAAATTCACGTTTTTGTATGTTTACACGAAGACTATAACGGCATCGTTTTCAAAAACGTACACTTTGAAACCCGTTTTCAAAAGTTTGTGTTTTCAGGCCCCAAAACGCTGTTGTATAAACGAACAGCCAAAACGCATACAAAGTTTTCGGTTTTTAGTTGAAAATGTTGTCGTGTAAACGGCCCCTTATTCTGATGGTTTGATTGAGGCAGGACAGATGACAGTGCAGGTTGATCAATCACGTTTCAGATGTGCAAATCAAATATTCAAGCTGTAAATTCATTTTATATCCATGAGCAATAAATATGAGTAATTAGCTAATTTCTTTTCTTTTTTACAAAACGAATGATAAAAAAAAAGCCTTTAGTTTTTGTCCTATTTCATTTTAAATGAAAAACCAAAATTCAGAGCATAATTGATTTTTGTTTTTAATTTCAAAACGAAAAACAAATAAACAACGTACACAGACCAAAAAAAATGACAATTTTCATTTTGGGATAAACTAAATCGCTTTAACATTTACCATCACTGGAAGAATAAAAGACAAGAACCAGACCCAGCAGGAGAAATATGACATTAATATTATTTTACAAACTGTGGGAAACGTATCAGATGGCAAAGAATAAGGAGTGTACTGACCCCTAAACAAGTGCATGAAAAAGTAACAGACAAGTTCGATGACCTCCTGAAATATTGGCCAAACTGCTTTTTGTTCAATATCTACAGAGGACATTCAGTAGTTCGTATGTTAATGTATTCTTGTGTTGAAGCAGTAAACGTATTTGGCTTGCTGTCCGTATACTGGAGGGCTCAGAGCTCGAGACTCTACTCCTGATTACCCCCAAAAAAGCGTTAAGATGAAAGAACAGTACCATGACTATGGCAGGAAGTATTTAGGACAGCAAGCCAACAACAATTCTATTTGGTAAATTGGCTTGGCGGATGCTTCTGAATTGTTTTCCCCCCAAAAATGTGTACAGAGGGAGTGCTTTAGGCATTTGTTTGAAGGTGCATTCTTGTACGATTGCTGGTCGAGAGGGCTACGCTGTGATTCGAACGAGAGACCACCACTCCTCGTAGAAGTGGGTGGGCTCACTGTATGCGAACAGGGAAGGTGAAAATGAGAGTTGGCTCATTCTGCATTTGAAAGGGAGGGCTCACACTGTGATTCGAAAGGGAGACTGTTCTAAGAGAGAGAGAGGTTTAGCTCACTGTGTTTGAATGGGTAAGCCCAGCAAGCAGTCGAACGGGGAAGGTGAGAATGAGAGTTGGATCACACTGTGTTCGAAAGGGAGGGCTCATACGGTGATTCGAACGGGAGACTGCTCTATAGAGGGAGAGCGCTCACGGCATTCGAACGGGTAATCTCAGCAAGCAATCGAACGGGGATAATGAAAACGAGAGGAATGGGGCTTGTTTGCGGGGGTAGCCTCACTCAGCCACACAGCTGCTGAGAAGCGAAGAAAAAAAGGCTTCGGCAGAAGCATGGTAAAAAAGTTACTGCGGCAGTAGAGTAAAGTGGGCCTTCTGTGGGAGCGGAGTTTAAAGCACTGCGGCAGCAGTTGATTGAGTATTTGGGGGCATAGTGAAGGAGCTCCTGTGGGAGCGCTGCTGTGTTTCCATTGCTGTAGATGCACTTCTATGAAAGTATGGAACTTAGACATTGAAAGTGCCTGTGGAGAAATTATTAACAACTGTGTACACACAATTGTATGGGTGGGGCACTGTTGCTGTGGTATCGAGTAGGGCACAAAAGACTTCATTAGAATCAGCAACACCTGTAAAGGAAGCAAAGGTTAGTTTGTACTTACCTGTAGTGGAGCAAATGGTTAGTTATGAATACGTACATTTATTACCTTTATATACATCTGTAAGGGAAGCAAAAGGTTAGTTATGGAAAATGTGTCAATTACGTTCATATGCAGCTTTGAGGAAAGCAAAAATTTTGTTAAGAATAAAACTTTATTACATTTGTCACGGCAGGACACTGCTGCGGCAGTATCAAAATGCAAAAGGGGTGATGCTGTGGCAGTATCGAGCGTGGGTGGGCGCTGCAGCACATTATCTGGTGGGGCAATGTGGCTGCAGTATCAAATAGGGCACACATAGTTTATCACATTTAGGCACACCTTATTGTGTGTCGGGCTCATTCAGACCATGAGCAAAGGAAATGCCAATGCCACGGTTAACGGGAAAAGCTAAAAGGCTCTTAAGATTACTGCACCACCACTACACTCGAACAGGAGAGCTCATACTGCGTTTCGGACGGGAGAGCCCATGGAATGAATGATGTGAAATCTCACACTGCAGTTGAATGGGAGAGCTCAACCTGTGATTCGAACAGAAGAGCCTGCATTGCGGTTGAACGGGAGGGCCCACACTGCATTTAAATGGTGGGTGCGGCAGAGTAAAGAACCTTGCTGAATAGCGGTTTGATAGGTATACATTTGAGCTGTGCCCCTCGAGTCTTAAGAGGAAACATAAGAGGAAACAGGAAACATGATCGCGGTGTTGTGGGAGTGGAAGGGTCTGAAAGGTTCCGCAGTTGCGGCACCTGGAAAAACACATTTGCGCTGCTTTGCGGTGTGGTGGAAGTTTGTCGCATGGTCCGAAGGACACTGCAGTTGCGGCACCTGTACAGTACATTTGCGCTGCTTTGCAGTGTGGTGGGAGTTTGTCGCATGGTCCGAAGGACACCGCAGTTGCGACACCTGTACAGCACATTTGCGGTGCTTAGGGATGTTTTGAGCCAAAGGCAGAAGCACCACAGTTGTGCTTTAACTAAAATGGTTGCCATCTTTGCCTCCTCGGTAGGTAATGGTGAAGTCTTGGAAAGACACCTAGATAGAGAAAGTGAGAGGTAAACCTGCATACAATCCAGTGACAGGAATTTAAAGTTGGCTCTCGCAGAGATTTGCTGGAAGTAATATTGGTGACACCCTGCGGAAGGCACAATTTCAGGCGTTGCTGTAGAAAAGACAAAATCATATTTAGGTGAAACTTTAGAAAAAAAAAATGTGCTAGGGAATACAGTCTTCATAAATAATGTGAAAAAAAATAGCATAAAATGATCTGAGAAATAAGAGCTTTGGCTCTGTACTGCATACAGATATGCATGGACTTGCAATCATCATTGAAGGATTCACTTTAGGCCATTCGCTCTTTAGGAG
The DNA here is from genome assembly GCF_019703515.2 of Myxocyprinus asiaticus. Classification (NCBI taxonomy): domain Eukaryota; kingdom Metazoa; phylum Chordata; class Actinopteri; order Cypriniformes; family Catostomidae; genus Myxocyprinus; species Myxocyprinus asiaticus. The sequence goes on from NC_059366.1 coordinate 17,579,239, forward strand.
TATAACTGTCACCTGTAGAACAATATACTTCTTGCATAGGAAATGCATCACATAGCAATAGGTGTGAATTATCTAGGAATTCATTGAGTTGCAGCTCTGCACTGCATACAGAAATGCAGGAGATATGTGCTGGGAAATACAGTACATCTTAATAAACAATGTGAAAAACAGCATAAAATGATCTGAGAAATAAGAGCTTTGGCTCTGTACTGCATGCAGATATGGACTTGCAATCATTACTGAAGTATACAGTTGTTGTCATTTGCTCCTTAGGAGTATGACTGCCCCCCTGCTGTACAATGTACGTCAATATATGTCAATAATGTTGAGAGGAAGCGAGACACATTGCAGAATGATTGTGAAGGAGTTGGAACGCAGCACATGATCCGCCTCTTGCGGAGCCGAATTCGGCTCGTGTCCGTTCGGACAGAGTCAATGTATAACTGCAGTGTGCTGTGGAATGGTCAGAGCGAGCGCTGTGCGGCATCGAGCTTGCCTTAAAATGTCTGTGTTGGTTTGAAAATAATTTGTCATTAGATTATCAGTCGATTGAAGGGAGTTCTGTGTTGCATGATGCTCCTGTGTTCAGAATGAAATAAATCACGCTCCGAAGGGCACTTTGGACGGAGAAACAATCGTGATATTCATGTTAGAAGATGAGGAACAATTGCTGAATAAAGCACGCCCCCTAAACAAGCTGTGGCGTGGTAATGAGGCTGACAGGCATCACCTAGAACCTGATTAAAATGCTGAGGGTTGAAATGGTGGTTGGATTGAATAGTTAATCTTTGTTTCTTTTGTTTTCAAATAAAATTGAATTCTAATGGCATGAAGCTGGAACGGCGCCCTTTCGCAGAGGCAGCTGGCACTGCTTTCTGGGTGGAAAGTTTAGATAAGAGAATATATGAGCAGTCGTAGAGAGCTGTTTCACAAGTGCAGGAGCAGCCAGTTTGCGGCAGCAACTTCGCGCTATAAACTGCTTCATCGAATGGAGCATAGAAAGATATATATATATATATATATATATATATATATATATATATATATATATATATATATATATATATATATAAAACACTTAACGTGGTAGCCGTCAATCCTGTTAAAAAACAAAGAGCTGCTGTGGCAGCTTCTGTTGAATTACGAGACTGTTTGGATGGAAGAGCTGTTCTGGTGGAGCCGAATGCTTTGCAGGGAAGTTGCATCCGATGATCCGTCTGCCTGGGTCTGTTCATGGGGAAATGGGCAGGGCTGAATGCCAGAAAGACTCTCATGTCAGGAGAGTTGTCACAGGAAACAGGTAATCAGCGGCTTATATACTCCTGCTCGTGGGCTGTGATTTGTCAGATTAAAATTAACATGCTCCTCCTGAACCTCTGTTAATTAACTCCATTTATTTCTGTTGTGTTATTTCTGTAACAATGTTCCTCATTGTTAATGAATTTATTCTTTTTAAGACAGGAGCTTGGTTTCCAGGGGGGATTGGGGGGAGGTAACACCCCGATAATCAAAACAAGCAAGTACAACCCCCCATATTTATACCATGATCAGTGGAAACATGGGTAAATGCTTAATGTTTAAACCCAACTCCAACTGTTAAGCGTATTGGTGAAAGGTATGTAAATAATTGGAACAACATGGTGTTTCGTAACCCAGATTTAATGAAGCAAAGTTCTTACATAACACAATGAGTAGTTCAGCATTGCAACATACTTCAAACCAATCCACAAAATTAGAATTGCTGTTAAACTGCCAAAACATGAGGCAAAACATTCTTTATCAACCAGTCATACAGAAAGGCATAAATCTTGTCTAGTGCTTCAGTGAGTTTTGTGTAAAAATATGTGTTACTCCTACTCCTAAAATGATTTCTTCAAAACTTTTTAAAGAAATCAGATTTGGTCTTTAGACACAATTTTTCAAAATGGCAAACATTGTCAAGGCATAATAACTGCTGACATTCTTGCAAGGTTAACCCAGTGAAATGTTTATATAGAGACACATTACATTTGGAACAAATGCCTACCACATTTAATGATCAAAAGTATATACACTTTTCATATTTGGCTTAGCAGAATGAAAGGGACCTTATTAACTGTGTCCATCTTCTGCATTTGTTTAGGCATTATTTTGTTAACCTTTCATCTTTATACATTTTAATTGGACGTTAATAATGATGTTTATTTATTTATTTATTTTTTGTTTATTTGTTTGACATCTTAACAAAGAATACAAATGTAGAAAAGAGATTTGCATGAGAGGTTAGAAACCCTTATTGGCTTATTTGTATACCTCACCTTTTCAATGACAAACATTTAAATCAATATGAAAAAAGAAAGAAAGAAAAGTAAAACAAACTAAATATATATATGTATATATATATATATATATATAATACATTATTATATATAAGATTACATTTTCCTTTAGCAGAGGAGCAAATATGCATCTAACAATTCATGACTGGTCAGTGAAAACAGCACAGTTTCAGACAGTTTTTTTTATTAAAAGTTTTTATTAAAACATTGCAATACTTGAGATATGCAGGCAGTTATAGGCTATTTAAATGCAAAAGATTCCACAGCTCCAAAATTTAACTGCAAAAATTATTTTAAGATTCCATCAAATTAATGTTGCTATACAATTTACAATTAAATTTGACAGAATTTTGTTATCAAATGGAAATGCATGAATCTTAAAAATAGGCTATAATATATATATATAATTTCCTCTTTACTGGGTTGTTGTACGGTCAATCCACTGAGTATAGTAGGAAATGATAGTGTAGAGTCCAGGCTTTCTGCTGGAGCCACATTTCTTCCCTCCATTAGAGGTTATTCCCACAGCAATGCCCTTGTACAACAGAGGACCACCGGAGTCACCCTATAAGACAGACAGACAGACAGAGAGAGAGAGAGAGAGAGAGAGAGAAAATGAGTTTGTCATGAGACCTTTTAAGGTAATGTCCATCTTTGAATGCTATCCTTGTAGTGGAAACTTACATCACAAGTGTCCTTTCGTTTTTCCGCAGCACAGAGCATGTTCTTGGTGAACTTCCAACCATAGTAATCAGCACGGCCACAGAGCATTCGTTCCAAGACAGTGATACTAAGCTCTTGCAATTTGTCTGGTCGCCCTCCCAGGTTGTTCAAGGAGCCCCACCCAGCTGTGTCCACAGCAGCACCCTTCTCAGGGTCAACCCCTCCCTCCCGTTGGAATTTCAAAGGTTTTGCTGCATAGCTTTCTGTGATTGGCGTTTCGAGCTGTCAATAACAAAAGCATTGTATGATTCTGATAGTCTACTATAGAAAACATCTAGTAGGAATTGAGATAAATGAGGGCCACTTTTTGGTTGACATGGAGGTGATTGTCAAAAAGAGTCCCAATTTACCTGAATTCACTGATCTCTTATAAAGAGTTTGCTAAGTTACTCAGAATACTAGGCCTAATTTATTTTCTAAAATTGTAATCAGAATGAACTACTCATTACTTCATGGAAAAAGTAATTGCATTACTAGAAATTGAACTTCAGTTATTTTCAAGTACCTCTACAATTACTTTTCACAGAACATATAGAATTCCACATAAATAATATTATTTTAGAAATATGAGTAACCTGAGCAATGTAATTGTAACATAATTGAAAGTGAGTAACTGTAATCTGATTACAAGAAATTAAAATGTGTTACACTACTTTTTGTCTAAAAAGTAATTTGATAATAGGGATTTATTACTTTGTAATCACATTACACCCAACACTGCTCTTATATTCACATACACATTTTGATTTTCAACAGGATCACAGTGTCAACTCGTTCTCAATCCAAGGCGGTTGACAGTATTTACCTTAAGGAGGGCAATATCATTGTCATAGTTGCTCAAACTGAAATCAGGATGGTTGTAGACTGCAGAGACATCAATGGTTTGTTTAGTGTCCTCAGCTGTGGACAGTGAGTGAGCTCCCAACACAGCCTGGACACCTGATGCCCTCCTGCAGGAAACAAGAAAAACTAACATTTATAATTTAGAAGGATAGAAATTCAGTTTTATAGTATTTAAACTAATAAAAACAAACCTTTAACAAATCACAGTCACATTTTGTACAATTATGACATATTTGCTGCTGAAATCATTTTTGCTTAGGTGAAGTGCAGTGAAGTGATTTTACATACCCGTCCTGAAAGCAGTGTGCCGCACTCATGACCCACTGATTGGAGATGAGGAAGCCACCGCACTCATGTTTTCCATTCCACTGAAGTGAAGCCATGTAAGGACGAGAGTGTGCCTCAGCCTCCTTTCCACCTGTGATGCATTCACCTACACATAACAACACACAGCCACAACACAATGAATAAATGTTGAATAAAGCCCAGTTACACAAGGAATACCTCATTACTCTGACAGAATATATCAATGTTCAATGTTTAAATGTAGAAATGCATAAGATATTGAACAGAAAGGCATATCCTATAGAACAAACACAAATTTTACCACTGAATATGACTCACCAGGTAGAAATGCTGCAAAAAGCAAAACATAGAAGAATATCAGTCTTATCTGATTCATAGTGAACGATCACCGTCTGTATGGTTCTAAGACTGAAGACCACTTCGTGCTGCTTGAGCTTTGTATAATGCAGAGAGAGAGAGAGAGAGAGAGAGAGAGAGAGAGAGAGAGAGAGAGTTGTTGTGAACTGCATTCTTTTCCCTACCCCACACCAGGAGATGGAAAACAGAAATATGCCATCAATCTTTTTCTTCATCTTTTACTCTTTCTCTTTAACAAACATCTGCTCTGTTTCACTTTTTTGTCTTTTCTCCAGTTTTCCCCCACTACCACAACTCTGCATTTTATTATGCTCATACAGAAAGTAGAGGATCATAAATTTTGTACAAAGAAAAAAAAGAAAGAAACCCCTGAATAATGACTTGCACATGTATTTGAAACACCCACATATGCCTGTATCACATTCAAGGCTCTGAGCCAGGCTGCAAGAAACCCCCTAAGTTTAGAAAAATCATTGTTATATCCAGCCAGCAGTGTCACTAAAGTGTTTTCTTAACTTAAGAGGTTTCATGCTACTGGCTGCTGACTCTTGCATTCAGAAGTGTCTCTGGAAAAGCACCCTCGTTCCTCAACACTCTCCTGCAGATCTTTGTTTTATCCTGCCATCTGTGGTGAGTGAGCGTGCAACGCCTGGTGGTACCATCATGATGAAGTCCATTCTGTCATGGAATGAGATTCCAGCCTCCAACTTATCTGCTACCATCATAACTTTAAAAAATGGCACACACATCTTCCGTGAACACTCAACTAATACATAATCATGAATTAAGGCACTTCTATTTACAAAACATATCCAGAAATAATTTTCACTCTTTTATCTACTGTTCAATTACATTTCTATCATTCAAATTTTTGACATTGACATTATTCAGTCGAAAAGAATAAAGACAGTTGTTTGTACAGTTGTTTCAAACAACTTGTTACAGTAAAAGCCCTCTGAAAATTTGAACTGTGTTGTCAGGACAAGAGTTTGATATTTATGGTTACCTTTTACATTTATGTTGTTTCATGAATTGTTTTTTGTTCATAATGGCTTTACAGTTTAAATTTAGCTGAAAAGCATGTTATAAGTATATATAGCAGTTTATAATCAACAAATAAATAACTCAGGGCACCTTCTATACATCTTTATGTTTTCACTATATCTATACATATATACCTATATTGACATTTACATATAATTTCAAGAAAAGGTACCCAATCAAGCAGAACGGAACAATCATTATCAATCAAACAGTTCCCATCTATGTTTTGAACTCATATGTAATTTAGACATCTGCTCTAGTTGGATTCTGCTATGGATTATTGTTACAGTTATTAGTATTAGTGTTATTAGGTTTTACTGTTTAAAGTTAGCTTAAAAACATATAATAAGCTGTTTAATGACAGAACAATTTACCCCTTCATTATTATTTATCCTTTTTTTTTTAAATATTATTTTAAATGAACTCAAAACTACCTATATGATCTGATCCAATTATAAAAAGGATAAATTAATAAATAAACTTCACTGGCCATATTTTATCTTCTTTTCACACTTTTTCATATATCTATTTTACCTTCAAGAAAATAGACACAATCAATAAATCAGAAAGAAATAGAAATAGAAATTGACATATACACATCATTTCAAGAAAATAGATGCACTAGATGCATAATTCAGAAATAAATATTAATTATAAATCAGTTTCTAATCTTATATGTTGGCCATATTACACTTTTGCTCTAGTTGTGTAAAATTCTGGTTTACTTTTACAGTAAAAGAGCTGATAGGCCTATCGCTAACAGGCTGGCTTCTGTATCATAATTGCTTGTTTTCCTCATTTGTTAAGTCGCTTTGAATAGGGAAGGGGACCCAACTTACCTGAAATACCCTGACCATGAAAAGATACAGTATATATACACATATACAAATCTCCGTACAGGCCCAGGCATCCACTGTATCACCTGAACCCATGCAAGTTGCTTATGCTCGCATCTCTATGGAAGGACGCTAACGTCGACGGAACGAAAAGCTTTGCTACTACTGTGGTTTACCAGGTCATCTCAATGCTGTGTGCCCACACAAGAAATCAAGTTCCATGAAATCAAGGCAGCATGTGAGTACCCAGAACTTTGTATCACCCACCTTTCACAGGTTTTTGTTGCTGGTAGAGGTTTCCATTAGGGATCTTGCAAGATGGTTTTCAGCATTAGTGGATTCTGGAGCTGCTGTGAATCTCATTAATCAAGAGATCATCCAAGAGCTCAATATACCCATCATTCAATGCTTCCCAACAATCAACATCACCACTATTGACAACACTCCTATTGGTACTAGTATAACCCAACACACTGTTCCTATAACCATCAAGATTGGACTATTTCATGTGGAGAACATTTCACTATATGTCATCAACTCACCCAAGCACGCTCTTATCCTGGATCATCCTTGGCTGGCCGTCCACAACCCATTGATATCCTGGAACCAAGGTGAGCTTACACAATGTTCAAGTTACTGTCATGAATATTGTCTCCATGTTGCTATTTCCATGCCTTGTCTTACTACCAGTGTGGAAAGTCCTGAGTCACTAAGAAAAACCATGATACCCGAGGAATATGCAGCATTCTATGATGTTTCGTAAGGTCAAAGCTACACAACTTCCTCCTCATCGTCCATGGGACTGCGCCATTAAACATCTTTCCAATACGGTCCCACCGAGAAGGCCTACCCATTGTCATGCCCTGAGACCCTCGCCATGGAAAATTACATCGAGGAGGCCCTTGCCTCCAGTTACATCCATCCCTCCACCTCCCCAGCAGCTGCAGGCTTCTTTTTTGTGGAGAAGATGGGGGTCTCCGTCCATGTATTGATTATCAAGGCCTGAACTCTGTCACCACTAAGTACCGTTACCCACAGCCACTTATCCACTCAGCCCTTGAACAACTCCGTGAGGCAAAGATCTACACCAAGCTTGATATAAGAAGTGCTTATAACCTCATCAGGTTCCGAGAGGGAGATGAGTGGAAAACTGCATTCATCACCACCAGGGGGCACTATGAATATTTGGTCAGTCCATATGGACTTGCTAACAACCCCTCTGTTTTCCAGTTGTTTATCAATGAGATTTTCAGAGACTTATTGAATCATTGTGTGGTGGCCTACATTGACGACATCATTATCTACTCTCAAGACAAGACACAGCATGTCAAGATGGTCCTATCACGTCTCCAGAAAAAACAGCTTTTTGTCAAGACAGAGAAATGTGAGTTTCATACCACATGCCTAGGCTACAATATCAGCCACCAAGGTGTAGAGATGGATGTCTCTAAGATAACTGCAGTTACCGAATGGCCTCGACCTTCCACAATCAAGGAACTACAGTGGTTCCTTGGCTTTGCAAACTACTTCTTCATCAGAAACTACAGTATCATTGCAGCACCACTCACGTCTTTGCTCAAGGGTAAACCAAACATGTTGCCATGGAACGACGCTGCGTACCAAGCCTTTGTCTCCCTCAAGTCAAGCTTCTTGACTGCTCTTATACTGAAACATCCTTACCCCAGTCTTCCCTTCATCGTTGAAGTAGATGCTTCAGATTGCGGGATTGGAGCAGTCCTGTCACAATGTCATTACTGTCTATGAGGGCAGCACTCGAAGAATGGCGTCACTGGTTAAAGGGGGCAGTCCACCTGTTTCAAGTTATCACGGATCACAAGAATCTTGAATATATCAAGGCAGCCAAGAGATTGAACCTATGTCAAGCCCAATGGTCATTGTTTTTCACCAGTTTAAATTTTACAGTCACTTACCATCCTGGCAGCAAGAACAGCAAGGCAGATGCACTTTCACGTAGACATGATCCACCTCACATCCAACCTCATCCTGGATCCATCCTGCCACCATCTGTTATCATTGCACCGATTAGTTGGGATATCAGAGGAAATACAATGAGCACAACAGCATGAACAGTCACCACCTAACTGCCCCCCGACCAAGCACTAAATACCCCAAGCTCTGCGTCAGAACTATCCAATGGGTCCACACTTCCTTGAGCACAGGAAATCCTGGCATCCAAAGAACTATTACACTGGTACGTAATTCCTTCTGGTGGTCATCTTTGGTTCATGATGTTATTAACTATGTGAGGTCTTGTCAGGTGTGTGCCCAATCCAAGACCCCCAGACAGCTGCCCACGGGGTTGTTCCAACCACTACCAATACCTCAAAGACCATGGTTCCACCTGTCCATCGACGTCGTCACAGACCTGCCAAACTCCAACGGATACACTACCATTCTGGTAATAATTGATCGATTTTCAAAATCATGTAGACTTGTCTCTCATAAAGGTTTACCCACTGCCATGGAAACCGCTAGTGCTTTGTTCCAAGTATTTAGAGTCTATGAGGACAGAGGACATCGTGTCCGATCGAGGTCCACAGTTCATGTCCCGAGTTTGGTAGGCGTTCTGCAAGCAACTGGACATCAGTGTGAGTCTCACCTCTGGCTATCACCCTCAAGCCAACGGACAGGTGGAACGTTTAAACCAGGAGATTGGCAGATCTCTTCGGAGCTATTGTAGCCATGAACAGGAGACGTGGAGCGACTTCCTGCCCTGGGCCAAATATGCACAGAATTCCCTCACTAATACATTTACGGGACTAACCCCCTTCCAATGCGTGCTGGGTTACCAACCCCCGATGTTCCCTTGGTCAGTTCGTTACAAATTCTTTGTGTGTGTGTGTGTGTGTGTGCACATGCAGTTTTTGAACCAGTGGAACCTCAGTGCACTCTGAATATGAATATATATATATATTTTTTTTTTTTTTGTAAAAGTGGTTGTTTGTTTATTAAATGATGCTTTAATGCTGGATCATTTCTGTATCCATCAGGAGCTGTCTCTCTTTTAGGTGCATTTCTTTCATTCTTTTTTTTGTTGCTCTTTCATGGACCTTTTTCTCAGCCCAATGATGAAAAGCAAACATGCCCTTTTTCTTCACTGTTGGCCTTTCCTGGCACTTTAAAATAGGTTGAGTGTCTTGTATAAGAGAACTTGCTCGAAACATCTTTATGATTCTCTCTTCAATCTCACTAATCTTAAGAATCTCATGGTCCTGGTTTGCGATGGGGTCTTTGCATGTCATTTCTGCAGATACCTCCAACTGTTCTGGAGCTCTTGACTGGCCGCCCACCTCTTGCCTCATTGATTCTGGCTCCAGTGTTTCCGTTTCCGCCTCTAACCAGCAAAATGTCTTGTCCATACCAGCCCTGGTCAATCGTTGGCATCTGGTGTTCTCCAGCACACATGTCGAGATGAACTCTACATTGCCCTCCATATATAAGCACACTCATCATCCTCAATGTCCATTAAAATGTCGGTGAGTGGTGCATTGTGGCCGGACAAAGACGAAGAGGTCAGCTGAGGGGTCACCTCAACATGCTTGAAGATTTGACAGGCAGGGGCCACCAGCAGAACAGACGATTCTCTCTCCTGGATTTCAGCTTCCTCCCAGGGTTTCCTTGCAGCTTTAACCTTCTTAACCTCATGATTGAGGATTTGTTTTTTTTTTGTGGATCTCAGCTTCTGCCCAGGGGTTCCTTGCAGCTATCACCTTCACCTCAGCATGATTGAGGACTTTATGGGCAGGAGTCACCAACAATGGTTCAGGAATTGGTGAACGCAGAGCAGAAATATGCAGGGTTGTCTCCTCAATGCATAATGGAGTTATGTCTTGTGATACCTTGCTAGTGTCTTCCTGAAATGCATCCTGAACTTGCCTCTTCATCCTTTTGCCCTTGTTTTCTTTCACCTGGATTTCAGCTTCTGCCCAGGATTTTCTTGCAGCTTTCACCTTCACCTCAGCATTACTGAGGACTTTATGGTTCAGGCATTGGTGGACACAGAGCAGAAGACTACAAGGTTGTCTCCTCAATGCATATGCACTGAACTGCATCCAGAAATTGACTGCTCATCTCTTTCTGCTTTAATTCTTCTTCTGACCAATGTTTCCATTCAGCTTTCAGCTGAATCCTTTCTTGCCTCTTTCTCTCCATGTCTGACTGCTACTTCATCTCTCTCTCAATTTCATTTCTTTTCTCTCACGCTTGGACTCTTTAGCTCTTCCCCTCAGCTTTGTCTCTGAACCTCCTGACTTTCTGTTCATTTGTTTACTCTAATCCATCTTTCTCTTCTTCTTTACCCTCCTCTTCCTATGTCTCTTTACCTCTCTTCCTGTCTCTCTCTCATTCCTGCTCTCTCTTTTCTCCTCTGTCTTCATGTAAGACATGCTTAGCGGGCATTCATGTGTGCTCACTTGTTGGTCCAGTGGCATACAGGTGCCGACACATCCAAGTCGCACAAAGACTATTGACTAGTCCCATTTTACAAAACTGTGAACAGTTTTGTACAAAATTGTGTAGTACTCTGAAGTACTTAAGAAACTACTCTCAAAGTAATTAGCAATCCAAATGTCTGCATCAACTGCTCTAAATAGCTCTCTCCAAAGTGTCAAGAGCGCAATAGAAGCACATTCTGGCAGAGCTGCAGTGCTTTAGTGAGAAGATTGTGATGTCACACAATAGAATCTTGTCACTGCAGCTGCATTCCATGCCCCTTGAGGGGATGGAATTCTGCCCAGCGAAAGGGAAACTCATGGGTATCAGTATGTCACAGCACAACTAAATTGAACCAAAATAATTTATCAAATAAATTAAGAAATAGAATTAACAAGTCCGTCCCGATGCTGTTCTCACCACTTTGAGTGACACTGAGAAGTATTCACAAATGCAAAAGAGTCACCATTTAATGACTCAACAATTACCTGAGCATTAAATTACACATACAAATGACACTTTTTAAAGTTTACATTTTCAAAGTGTATTGTAAACACAAAACAGTAACTATCTGTGGATTGTAATACTAGATGTGAGAAAGGTGGTACAGATAAAAGAAAATCGAAAAAACAATAGATACATTGAAAATACAATTATTAAGCTCTTTAAAATAATTTTTTACTTATTAAAAATGTGTTCCCATAATTTCTGTTAGCAATAACAAAATATAATATTGTTTATATATATATATATATATATATATATATATATATATATATATATATATATATATATATGTTTTAAATAATTCATATTTGATTTTCAAACTGCAGACTCCACATGTTTCCTTATTTATTACTGATTGCCTAATTTCCTTATAACTGATGGTTTTTTTCAGTCTCATTTTCCCTTTCTTTTCTACTACCTCTTTTTTGTCTTTATTTATTTGAGCAGCACTTTACCTCAACTGCTGTTGTAGCAAATGTGCTATATAAATAAAGTTGGACTTGACTTGATCAATATTTTAGTAAATCAGTATTTCAATAAACGTTTTTATTTTTTATTTCTCAGTTAATTTATTGATTTGGTATTGTATTGATTCATCAATTTCTTAAATGATTATTGAGTGCCACATTTGGGACTCCATAATCGCTTAGTCATATTTGGATGAAGTAGATTAAGGACTAGCATAACCTCAAAAATGACTAAGATGTGAAATAGTGTAGGCCTATAAGCTCATTTTACTTTAATGTAACCATTGTCAAAAGTATGGAAGAGGAAACATGCAAAAATAAAATATAAATAAATACATATGTTTGTGCATAAATAAATATATAAATAATGTGCAAGGAGATAAATAATGAAATAAATACATAAAAAATAAATAAATACACCCATTAATGCAAAATAATAAAATATAAAACGGGTGAGGAAATGCAAAAATGTTAAAAGAAAATGTAAAATTGAAAGTTGATTTTTAATTCTTTATATATATATATATTTTTTAACCAGTCTTTTATTTCTGTATTTATTTTTCCTTCCTGCAACATGCTAATGAGAGAATGTCAGTCAAACATTATGACACCATTGGCTGATCATTGAAAAAGTGCTTCGCTTGAGAATGACATTAAGGACAATACCGAATTTTCACAATCAATCAATTAATAAAGGTTTAGCAAAGGATCTCGCTTTTACTATTTTCAAAACTGTTCGTTGCCTCACACTCTGCTATCGACCTTCTCATCACCATGGTGAAACTGCAAACTCCCGCCAAAAACCGTTGCACCTGGTATCGATAGTTGGACTGTGATGCCTGAACAGCTGTTACCTTCTATATCCTCTTGTCCTATTGAGGAGCGCGAGTAGTGTTGGAGCCTATCCCAAATGTCTTGGGCCGAAGGCAGGGAAACACCCTGGACAGGTGGAAATAAATGTATGATTAAAGAAATATAGAAATTTGGAATAAAAATCAACTTTTAATTAAAAAATTTGCATTCCCCAACCATTTATTTATGTTTTATATTGTATTATTTTTGCATTGATTGGTGCATTTATTTATTTGTATATATCTTCGCATATTTAATTATTTATATATTTATTTATGCATTAATATGCAGATGTATTTATGTATTTTGTGTATATTTATTTACTGATTGTTTTTGCAGGATTCGTCCTCTGTAAAAAAAAAAAAAAAAAAAAAAAAAAAAAAAAGGTCCACAGGAAAGGCAATACAATTAAATTGAATTCTGTGCACATTCATATAATGGTCACAAGAGGGCGGCGGAGACTGATTACATAGCAAACAGTGGCGCTCGAGCTCTACTGTCTCGTTTGGAAGGATGTGTCCTCCAGAGGTCGCATTTATCGGCCGCATACGTCATCGAGGATGTCTCGTTTCATAAAAGCGAGTAGGACACTTCAAATGCAAATTCTTTCACGGGAATTCAGAGGATGAATGAGGTGTATCCTTCGTGGGCACTCACAACCCATAATTCTTTGCTTCAGAGGAAATGTCTAAATAAAGATGACGCCAATTTGCCCGTAAATATGATGATGAAGGAATGTTAATTCCCAAGTTGAAGTACCTCAGTAGATAGGAGCAGTTTATATAATATGTATAATTATATTAATATATAATTAAAATAAAGTATTAGACTAAAAGTACACCTGTAAAATCTATTTTCTTTTCTCTTTACATCATTATAACTCTCCTAAAATGTACCAAATACATTCCCTTCCAGAGGGACTTTGTTCCCTTCTCACTCAAAGCGCTCGCGCTTGTTAAAGAGTGGCGTGCTGTCATAGCAACCATGTTACCTTCCGTTTCCGTTTGTCATATGATGGCCGTCTCGTTTAAACGAGATTTGTTTAAAGGAGCACACTCGGTATACTGCAGCCTTCCAAACGAGACACAGCCAGAGTTTGAGATCTCGAAGATCTATATCTTAACAACTGTTGGAGATTGACGATGACGAATCTTTGGAGGACCACAAACACAGTCTACCCAACTGTTCGTGGGGCAATTTTGCAAGTAGGTGTGAAGTGTAGATAATGATAGTTGTAACTGTACTACAATAAAGACCTTGACTCAAAGATAAATAACCTAAGTGATGGACAAAACAGTAAGTGGGCCTAAGCAGCACTTTATTTTGTCTCCATTGTGTAGAGGTGTGAGAAGGATTGATTGACTTGACCCCTTTTGCTGGGGTCAGAGGTCAGTCTGTATTCTCTGGCCTGCATAATTGTGATTGACAGGAGGAAGTATCTTCTTGCCCTGAGGAAGAGAGAGAGAGAGAGAGAGAGAGAGAGATATGCTCTAGTTGAACGAGTTGATGAAGCATCATTTCCTCTGCTCATTCTTAACCTTTTTTTCTGAAAGTTTTATTTCAGCATTGTTTCAGTGCCACTGGATTTATACTGTTATTGATATTGTTTAATTTTTAAGTTAAAAATAGTCTTTCGCCAACACAAAACACATTTATCTTTCAACAAATGGCTAGTGCAGCTCAGTCCAGTTGCTCTTGTGTTAAGGATGTGTTCAAGGAAGTGCAGATATACCTCATTTATTTTTTGTTTTGAATTAATGGGAGAGCACACTTTCATACTTCTACAAATTCCATAATTAGTGAGCTGAATCTGACAAAACTCCCTTTGGGGATATCATCAATTAGAAAATCAATTCACTAATAAAGCAAATACTTAATTCTAATGCAAATGTAAAATCTTTTACAGTTAGTGTTAGTCCATATAGTAATTATTATTAGCATCATTTAAAAAAACAAAAACAAAACAGTAGTCTTGGTATAACCCATTTAGATTAGAATACGTGTGTGTGCGTGTTTGTGTGTGGTATGGGGTTACCTCTTCCCCCTTTGTCCCTAGAAGCCACTTTCCTCTTTTAACACTTTTATTGATAAGAAATAGGTTCCCCTCTTTTACCCATCTCCCTATAAACACATCAGCTTCATCAGAAGGCCTCTCCATGTCTTAATTAGATATTAAAATCCTTATTTTCTTGACCCGCATGTGCATCTCTATCTCTGTTTCTTTCTATCTGAGGGTGTCATTTCCCATTTTAATGTCTCACTTTGTCATTCAATGGATATTTGATGTTGGACTTTACAGCTAAAATACAGATTTAATGTTGTATTCCTACATCTAAACCAGGAGAAAGAGCACCTCAGCTGCCCTGTCAGGGAACGGTCATGTAAGGGTCAAGCTATAAGGTCATGACCGAGCTCTGTCTGTCACCCCCAGCTAATCTGAGACTACATTCTGTTAGTCAGGGTATAATCCAACAGATTATCAAGAACTAGAGGAAACTCAGGAGATATGTACCCTGTTAACTGCCTGAGCCTTTGAATTCTGAGAGCGCTCAGGGCTTCTACTGGTCTTCTGATACCCCCATGGGAGAGAATATTCTTGCTAGTAGACCTTATACTGTAAAACATTAGTGTAAATTTACAGTGTATTCCTGGTTTCTAGCTGCCGGACTTTCACTGTGTATTATACAGTAGTATTTCTTCAATTTATAACAATCAAAAGACAACTGAATACTGTGACTTTGCAGTGAAAAAGGCAATTACTGTAATGTTGCAGTCCTGTGTTGTAGAATCACAATTATGTAGTGTATTTATTTTTATTTACCTGCAATGTTTGCCGGACCATTGTTGTCACCATTGTTGAGTTTTGTATGCTGAGTGTTGATATCTGTGCTTGCCTGGTTGACAACTTACTTTAAAAGTTTCATGAGGGATAACTACCAATCAAAGATTATGCATTGCAAACAGCCCCTCACCCCCCGGTTATTTATTTAAAATTATGCTATTTCTTTATTTTAACATATAGATTTACATCTCAGTATAGACTATATATTATGATCAAACCATAGTGACAATCAGTCAATTTTCACTATGTAACAATGCAACAAATTGTGTAACATAATTATACCAGCTGGGAGAAAATAGATTAAAATAAATACGCCAAAGCTTTATTTGAAAAGGAACACTAAACACCATAATGGTGTCTTCAAACAAAACTCTATTATCTCACAATGCAGTGGGAAATTGTTATTTCGTTTTTTACAGTAATTTGTGATACAATAATTCATTTGTGATTCATTGTATAAAATACAATGATTTTACTGTAAAATTCTGAATACAGTATTTTATTACAAGGAATATTGTTAAATCTTGTAAAATCCTGGCAACATTTTACAGTGTAGTACATCCAATCAAATTCTATGACTGCAATAACCAACTTCAAACAAATAAGAGCTCTAAATAGAGATTGCGAGCCAAATTATCAAAATCAATTACTGAAGGATCATTATGGGGTCGGTTTGATCAAGCCTGTGAGAGTAGAAAGGGCACAAAGGCATTGAAGTGGGCCTGTAATGCTGTGTTTATGCCTGAATACTGTACATGACCTTTTGTTACACTCCCTGGGCCTGCCAATAACTGACCAGGACACAATGTTCAGTTCAGCCAGAGCTCTCATGCCTACTCACACTGCATGCACACACAAACCTCATCTGACCTGTCTATCACTGATGCGTGACCCACTCAAAAATATGAGTGCTCAAGATGCAGAGTTGCACATGGGAGTCCTTCTTTCAGTAACTCTGCGACAGTAATGCTGGGAAACTGATTAGGTTTACATGTGCAGTTATAATCGAGCTACAGCGGGTTTTTGCTTAGTTGAGCTAAAGTCTTCATCTGTCTGTTCAAGTATAAATAACACAATCCGCATTTGAATATTTGAAGGAAGGACATCAGCTGAGGAAGTACTAAATACATGTCATGCGTCAACTCTGTCTTTCGAATGTGCGCATAACAGTGAGGCCAGTTCTTGCCCGATTAACGTGTACATGGTGAATAAACCTGAGCTACAAACGCATTATCTAGGTCTGCTAGTTCGACTTGGCAAAAATCAGACTGGTACGATTTCAGATGAAATAAACTGTTTAAATTAAATTTTAAAAAGTTTGTTTTTGTTTTTAAAGTCTATGTTAACTTACTGACTGTTGGTTTTTGGATTACTGTAATCAGTGTATGTACATTTGTGGTGAGCAGGGCATGGCTGAGCGAAGATGGTGCGGAGCAAGGCCGGGATGGACACCTGGGGCGAATTATCACTCGCAGCTGTTGGCAATTACGGTGTAAGTGGGCAAGAGATAAAGCCACAGCCAGAACCGCAGTGGAGGAGAGACGCACGGAGAGAGAGGGAGATGCACGAAGCTGTCTGTGTGTGTGTGTTTATGTTGAGGGGGTGATGAAAAGCACACCGTTATGTGTGACACTTAAAAGTGTGTGTGTTAATAAATGTCTTACGTTTGGATGTTTACCAGGCTCCCGCTTCCTCCTTCATAAGATAGGCAGAGGTCTGCCACAACATTTGTGATAGGGACCAGAGCGGTCACAAAGAGAATCAGACGCGGAAGCAGGAATGGCATTCCAAAAAGATGTTTATTCCATCAGAGTTGCAAAATGTGCAAATAAATAGTGTTTAAAAGCAATAATAAAAACAAGGTTACATAAAAAAATAAAAAAAACAGTCTAAAAGCTAGGCCTGTTTTTGGTACTAGCAGCAGGATCTACTACTAGTATATTGCGCTCAAGCATCGCTAGCAACCTTGTCCATGTGCCCCAAACACTCATCATCCATCTTGTTTCATGCCTCTAGTGGCAGCTGTTTTAAATACAACATTTTCCCACCATTTCCAATTGGAATATACCATTATTATTACAGTATTTATTTTTTTATTTTCTCCCCTTTTTCTCCCCAATTTGGAATGCCCAATTCCCAATGCGCTCTAAGTCCTGGTGGTGGGGTAGTGACTCGCCTCAATCCGGGTGGCGGAGGACGAATCTCAGTTGCCTCCGCATCTGAGAGCGTCAGTCCATGCATCTTATCACGTGGCTTGTTGAGTGCGTTACCGCGGAGACCTAGCGTGTGTGGAGGCTTCACGCTATTCTCCACGGCATCCATGCACAACTCGACACGCACCCCACTGAGAGCGAGAACCACATTATGGCGACCACAAGGAGGTTAACCCAATGTGACTCTACCCACCCTAGCAACCAGGCCAATCGGTTGCTTAGGAAGCCTGACTGGATTCGAACTTGAGACTCCAGGTGTGGTAGTCAGCGTCTTTACTTGATGAGCTACCCAGGCCCCAGACTATACTATTATTTAAATAAAATTAACCCTCACCTCCCCATTCTTAAATACAAAATCTTTGAATAAATGCATAAGAATGAGTTAAAATGAGAGTTAAAAACTAAACCAATAAAAACAATAAATAGGATGAATAAAAACATTTGTGCAATAAAACCCCAATAAATATTGCAAAATGGTGAGTAAAACAATAAATAAGTCCATTGAACACAGTAAAATCACGTGATGGAGACCACCTCGCAGGCTCTCCATCACAACGTTACATAATCAGATTACTTTTGGGGTAACGCTTTAAAATAAATATGCTACTTTTCTGTTTATTCAATTTATTTTAAGTTCCAGGGGAAAAGAGTTATAGAGAGATTATAGACAGTTAGTACAACTTAAAAACTATGAAGAAATATTACAACTTAAAATAAGAAAAAAATATTAGGGCTAATATTATGAACATTGTGAGTGACTTACAGTTATTTTTTAAGGTAACTGTAGAACAAACTTGTGGCAGAACATAAAGTATTTGTGAATATAAAGACTCCAGACAGAGGTAAGTTTCTGCAACAATGCTCTTTGATGCTCTCTCTCACATTTCTCCACAAAAATACAATATTCTTTCCTGTTTTTATCCCATCAAATGTCTCAACAAATAACCACAATATCAATGCAGTTATAAAATAAAAGATTCTATATTTTTCAAACTGCTTCAGTTACAGTCGATGAACATGATGTCCATTGATGTACAGTTGGTTTGAAGGTGAATGGTAATCCAATACTACAAACTGTTATCCACACATACAACATACTGTAGTATTTTTATTATGTGTCAAAGCTCAGAGGCCTTGTAAGATTTGCTATGGCACAGCTTTATCACAATCTATGGGGATGTTCTTTTCTAATAAACATGAATGATGAGACAATATGTTGCCATAGCTTCCTCTGTGGTACTGATAGGAATTTTGCCTGCACCTGTGCCCACTGGCAATATGAGAAAAAGGAAACATTGGTCTTGGCAAAAACATTGGTTGAGACCTGTCGCATGCCAGACCCTCCTAAGACCACACACAGGTGTGTGTGTGAGAGTGTTTGAATGTGTGTGGTCTGGTGTGGCAACAGTTATCAAAAGTGGGAGTTTCTATGCCTTAAGAGACGTTCCTTCTCTTGTCTTAGTGTAATGTCCCAACCTCTCAATCTCTGCATACACCCCCTCTCTCCCACCCATGTGTCTCGTGTTCACTTCTGGAGAGATTCCAGTGGAAGGGATTATTGTTAAATTCACATAATCTCCTGTGTTTCCTCCAGTGAATTTGGCTTTTAATAATCATATTCACACTGCTTGTCTATAATAATTATAATGTCCATCCTAGAGGTATGTTACACAATGTACAGACTACGACATTTACTATACTGAAGAATACATTTTAAAGGGATAATTCATCCAAAAATGAAAATTCATCACTTATTCAACCTTATGTTGCATACCAAATTTGACTTTATGGAAAAAAGAGCAGTGATGACATTCTTCAGAATTACTCATCTTGTGTTCCACAGAAGAAGAAAAAAATAAAATAAAATGAACTTGAAACAATACGAGGGTGAGTAAATGACAACAGAATTTAAATTTTGGGTGAACTACTCCTTTAAAGCGAACTGAATGGAGATACAGAAACAAACAGTCAATGATCATTCACATGTTGCCTGCCACACACTACAGACAAGTTCAGTTGCAGGTTTACAGGCTACATATCATTATCCCCCTTGTTTTTTCCCAGGGGATGCAGTAATCCAGGTCTACTCTTATTGTGAAGAAAGTATCCGCTTCAGTGGTGGGCCTGAGAGTATTGGAGGGGGATTCCCAAGATTCCCAGACATCACTTCCTGATCTCTTGACTGCCTCACCTTACCTCAAATATTCCATCTCAATATTCTCTCTCACTGCACTTTTCTGTCTCAAGAAATACAGCTGTGGCCAAAATCCTGGAAACAAGTAGGAAATAAAGTACATTTTAAGATTATACAGCAAGGCTGTTATTACTTTATTTTGTTTGGTTTAAGCTTTTGTTGTGACTAAGGTTGTCACGAAGCCAGTTTCAGTAGTTGATACCAATACCACTAAAAGTTCACAATTATCAATAACAATTTCGATACCATGGCAAAAATGAATATGCTAATGAACACATTCCTTTATCTACAAAGTTAAATATGAATATAAATATTAACAAATTCATTTTAAACAATGGCATGTTTTCTTCAAGTATAAACATATAAATATTATGATTTTTTTCTGTATATATAAATATATCTTCAACATAATTTTCTGTCCTTGCTACAAAACGCAAAGTTTTTTAATAGGTGTTATCAGAAAAAAAATAGAAAATAAAAATAGAGACGTGGATTCTTATAAATACAGGTATTTACAATATTATTGTCTGATAGTTATTTCCTTATTGTAAATAATTGAAGGGTGTTGCTGTTAAGCATGACATGCAACATCTTCAGCCGTGACTATATTATAGCATTGTGTGAAGTGCCTTATTGCTTTTATAAAATGGCTACTAGCGGTTTCATAAAAATAATAAAGACACAAATTATCATTAAAACCTTATTTTATTAAAACAAATTCAAGAAGTCATTGTGTCCTTCTTCTAGAAGATCCAGTGTAGTCCCTGATCTAGTGGTAAAGTGACCTCAATGGGTGCTGTTATACAGTATACTATACAGTAGCTAGGTGAACAGGTATTTTGCATAAAACCTTTTTATCACATATTTTAGCACAGTTGTGTTGACCAGTTAGCACCATGCATCCTAGAACTATTTATTTATTTATCCTATGTAAACCTGAAATAATTATGTTGGGAAAAAAATCTATTTGCATAATTTGCTTTTGCTCGATGCAGTAGAATTTTTAATTAGTATTAACATAAAATTTGTCAACAGTATATAATGCCTGTCCATTAACATGGACTGTCCCAAACTTGACATTTTACTTGTGAACATCAAATTAATAACAAATACGGAGGTACATTGAATGCCTAAATTAATTTGTTTTTCTCCCTCTAATGCCAACACTCCTTAAACGCACTGCCTAAGTTGGCCTTTTGTGGAAAATAGAGAACTGCAGATAGACATACATAACACTTTAAATTTCTTCCATTCTTTAACTTTTTGAAATTGTCATTACAGCTGATTCTTTCACAGACTGAATATTAAAGAGCCAAAACCGCTTTCAAACTACAGAGAGCGGAAACGGACCCAATGCAAGTTGTTATTTTGTTTGAACGTTTAATTTGTTCTTATAGTTGCATGGATTGGAAAGTGTATTTAAACTTGTGTTGTGTGTCACTGAAATAACAACATAAGTGTATTTGTGAAGAGTGTAAGTTTGTGTGCCTTTGAAGTGGTAAACTGTGGTCTTTGAAGCTCAAGTGACAGTGTGAGCGAGTGTTTGGGATTGATGTGGACCTGGACATTGGTGGAGGGGAACCCAAAATCAATGAACCATGACCCATTTCCACCCAACACTCACACTCACTCAACACTACTTAGAGTATAACTGAAAAAAACATACACACAAAGAAAGCACCATCTCTTACTCAGAGCGAGAAGAGAGGGCCAGAGCTTAAGGGTTAATTCCCCCCAAAATTTTGGGCAAACTATTCCATTAAGTTTCCACTTTAGAAGGCACAAACAGGACATCTGATGCAGGACCTAGTGCGGCCCATTCTAAGTTCCGTCTAAGGGGCTGTTCACACCGAAAGTATTTTTCATCAGTCTGCGCTTTCAATTATTTTTCCATGTAATGGAAAATGTTATATTATATGATGTCCATAAAAATATGTACTATGGACATCTTTGACCATTGCGCTGTGTCTCACATAGCATCACGTTTTTAGATGCTTTTAAAAACTTGTTTCGGGATATACTGTATGTGTTCTTTTCTATTTGTTGTGCTGTTCTATCTTGTTTTAGTGTATAAACACATTCGGTCTGAACGCCCCCTGGTTGCATTTAGCTGTACTTTTCTCCTCAGAATGGGAAGCACCTTCAGGGAATGCACCTCATGTAGTCTGGCATAGCAGATGTCACCCAAATTCATGAAAGAATGGCATGAACTGCACACGTTGAGATAATGCTTATAGAAGACCAATTGAGAAAATTAAGTCAGTGTGCACAAGAAGTCTACCCCTCTGCCTAGAGCAAACTCTGTCAAAGCAGAAACCCATATCCTTATTTGAATCTGTGATTGACAGCCAAGAATCCCCACACTCCAAAACCAGACACTCCTTCTTCAAATCACAGCAATAAAAACAAACCAGGAACTCTGTGGATCAGGATGTCACTCATGAGAGAGGCGATATCTTTCATATTCAGCCTCATAAATAGCGCCACTTTCTCTGACTAATTTGTTGAAATAGTTACAGTTGTCAAGGGCAAATCCACTGCATTTGAAGCCTGCTCTGTCAATGTTTAGGTTGGAAGTGTTCGGCTCCTCTGCCCTAGGCTTTATTATGGCTAGACGAGACGATTGTCAATAACTGTCACCTGTCAGGAGTGAAGGCTGCATCCATCTGCCTTTACCTGCCATGTAATTAGTAAAGCAACAACCTCGCGTGTTGAAAAATGCAGTCTGCCAGGCATGCCAAAAACACGGCACATTGCATGCCCGACCAAAGCGCAGGAGGGTGGTTATCTCGCTTTATTGGCTTTTCTATATTGAATGACATTCATATGACTCACCCATCACAAAAGAAACCTTTTAATATCTAATTAAAATGTTTTCCTTTTTTCCTCTAAAGCAGTGATCTCTGTGTTGAGTTGTTTGAGATGCCGCTTTTGTAAAGGGGGTGGGTGGCAAGACCATGGTCCTTTCCACCTGTTACCCTCCGGCTGATCCAGATGAGGATTCTTATAAGCTGGCCTGCTAAAAGATATATGAGAATATTAAAGTGCCTAATTTTATCTTGATGCAGTGAAGAACAAAGCAGCATTGTGTAACCTCACAGCCTGTGTTTTTCTCTGTGGTTTCGCTAATAGAAGGTTCCAACCTTTTAGATATTTGTCTTGCTAAGTAGCTTGCCTTCGAGATTATTTAGAATGATAAGGCGCTAGCAGACATAGAGCATATGCATAATGTGTGAGCATCTACCGGGCATTAATCATCTGCTGCATAACTCATCGATGGAAAGGAGGAAGAAACTCAACCACAAGATACGTTCTGGAGGTTAACTCATCCATGATTATTCGGCTTGCTGGTGGTTTTATTACAGCTGCTTGTCTCCACGTAAGCAGGCAAAGCAATTACATCCCAGTTAGTTCATTTACTTCACTTCATTGCAAAATGTAGAGATCATGTAGGAAGGTTGCTTTTAGAGGGTGACCGCAAACTTTCAGCAATCTTTGTGACATGTCTTTACTAAACAGTAAAAATCCCACAACGGTTATGAATCTAAACAAAATACTATTTAGTATCACCGCAAAAGACTTTTACAAATTCCTTCAAAGGTGGATTTGTGTATACTGCACTATGGTTAAAGGGAGGGTCATGAAATAAAAAAGTAAATAAACTTCATCATCTGAATACTATTGACAAATGACATAACTATTCTTGAGCTCATGTAAACTGTAATGATCTGTGAAAGATGTTAAATATTATTCAGGTGGTATAGCAATACATTGTCAATTCCCTAAGTTTGAAAACCATGAAATAATAGAAATCAAATTAATTTATGACTGAATGAACTGAATCTTAGCTTAAACCATTGAAATTACAGTAAACAAACAAACAAACACAAACATAATCCTACTTAAATACATGTATTTTACAAGTATACTGTATTTTTCAAATGTTAAACAAACATGACTCATATGTCTCAAATAAAGATTCCATGACAATGAAAAATTCATGCAAAACTTTTTAAATAAATTACCATGACATAAACATAAAGAACAAATATGAAAGAAAGAAAGAAAAATAGAGAAGTGCTCAGGATTGAAATAAAGCAAATTAAACTAAATTCGTACCAACCACATAATTTCATTTTCATTATGGTCTCATAAAGTAGTATTGTTCTGAATGCACGGGCAAATCTTATGATCAAATTGTTTGACAAATACCATAAAATCGATCAAATTCTAGTCATGAACTGGATTTGATAACACTGTACTATCAATCTTCAGCATAAATAATGTTTTATCCTTCACATAGAAGGGCAATATTGTGCCATTTTTTTTATTGTTCTCTCATAATTGATGGTTAACTCTTAATTTTCTTAGTTTTTCTGGAATAAATATTTTATTTATTATTAAATTATTTATTTAGAACTTAGTCGGGTTTAATCTATTTGTGCTGGTGTGATTGACATTCACACACCTGAGAATCCTGTTTTGCTCAGGCCTCGTTTAAGCCTGTCAACAGCCATAGGAAGCCGCACATCCATCACCCCCCCACCCCCACACACAAACACATACTGGTATCCTGGGATGTTTCAAAACTCGTTATGTATACAATGTATATAGTTAAACAGTTAAATGTATATTTAGGCATATTCTAAATCTAATATGAATTAAAACAATTGTATACCTGAAATACTTTTATTTGGATAGGACAGGTGTTTTGCTTTAAGTAATGTCCACACATTCGCCCAGACTGCTGGAAAAGAGCTGTTTTGAGTTTGTCTGTCAGCAATGAGGATCGCTTTGTTTGAACCTTCTCTGTCTGCTTTGATTTGAGCTGTGTTGTTTTTAAAACCTCAGGTTCCTCATTGCATCAATTCCCACGAGACACAGAAATGTTGCTTTTGTCGTGGGCAAATGTTTTGGTTACTGGACAATTCACAGCTTCTCTATGTGAAAATGTAAATGGGGAAAATCAAAATATATATGTAGAAAAATACGGGGAATGTGGGGAATGTTGTCGCACTAAATGGGGAAAGTTGTCACCATGGAACCTGGCATTACAGTAAAGGCTCTAAACAGTAAAACAAATCTGAACACAAAACAATTCATAAAATAATGTTAAAGGTCAACAAATAATATGATTAATAAAATGTATACATTTAAAACATGCGAAGGATTGCCCAGACCAGAAAAATGTTTTTTTTTGAGAAGACAATTCAATCTTTCAATTAAAACCTACCGTCATAAAATAGCTGACCCTTGCCTGAAGTGTGGATTTATTGTGTTCAGTTGTTTAGCCCACAGCTATAACAAAAATATGATTTTTGAATTTTTAGTTTGGAGCAAAGTATTCACAAATGATTCTAATTTAAGACAGTTTTCAACAAGATGTTTGAAACCAACATGCACAGCTAGATAAACAATAATTTGTGTAATTGGACTTTTGTTGCAAAACATTAAAGTTACCCTTGTGACAACTTCCCTGTCTGGCATTAAGGCCCAGTCTCCCCTATATTATTTATATTACATACTACATAAATGTATATGATATAAATACTAATAAATGTACCATTTAGAAGGCTTAAAAAGGGATATAAAAGGGCACAGACTTTGAGACAAAGAAAAGGCAATAACTAAAAGAGCAATAAATAAGGTGATTAAAATGTGTGATAAAGAGCTTTATGAGGAAGTGGAGAAAAATACAATGGTCTGGCAGTGGTTTGGCTGGCATTTGGTAGAGAAGATAAGAATGTCATACACGCTCACACAGAGCACAGTGCTGTTATTGCAAAGTATAAAACACTCTTCTGTCATCTTTTCCCCACCACAGACCTATGCCGTTGCATGCTCTCCAAACGGATGTGTTTTTAATCTAACTCAACCACTTATCTAAAGAATCTCTGTCCTGATGCACTCATAGCACATTAAAACACACAGACACAAATGCAAACACTGTCATTCCCAGACAGGTTAGTATTAGTTGATCTTACCTGAAGATACCGGTGTGGCAAATACCTCATTGAAATAAGTCTTCCAAATAAGACAGCCCATTTGGAATAGCCAAAAACTGTATGTGTGTGCTGTGTACTGTCATTGTGCGTGTCAGTCTATGGATGAATTGAATTTGTACCCAACCACACTGTACACAAAACTATTATTTTTTATCTGACAGCTGTTTATTAAAAATGGAAAAACAGTGGTCGATAGGACTGAATTATATATTTAAAAAAAGACTAGAATAGGAAACGGAAATGAAATAAAAAAAAATTATCTAAGGTACAACGAAATATGGTAGAGGCAAATGTTAAAAGAAAATACAAACAGGGCACTAGCTTAACCATATACTTCAACACATAATACATTCACAGCAGTTTATACATTTAACACATGCTTAAACATTCACAATATTTTATGCATTTTTAACCAGGGTTTAATGACATGTACTGCAGTTTAAAACAATAGAATTCTCATTACACATGTTTCGCATATAACTCGTATTACAGTTATTCACTAAACTGGAAAACTCTCTGGGCTATAAATCATTAAATAAGATATGATTCATTCTAAATGTACATTCATTCTAAAGTGTACAGAACGTGGTCAAACTTCACACATGCAATCAATATGCATCCTTCAAAAATTTCCAAAACAAACACTCAGTTTTAATGTATGACTATTGTGAGCCTACATTTAATGCAATTTAATAAAATTTTGTGTAGAATTTGATATTTACCCAAACAACTATCAACTGATGAACAAAACTGGAAGCTCACTTGCGCAATACATGTCCTCACGTTCTAACCAGCACAAGAAAGCGGGTGTTACCAAACTCTGGTGTCGCAAAGCTCCGGTCTTAAAGGGGCCATGTCCAATTTATGACTAGAGTTAAATTACATGAAATTTCTCCACTTGGCTAGATATGGATGATTCATTTCTCTTGGTTTTGGCAATTAATTATGTAACTTTACAAGCACTACATAATTCACTGTGTCTAATGAATCATAAGACATTATAGTGAATCATGGTAGGTATATATCAAAGTACTTCATAGATAAGCAAGGTATTACTATGGTATTCAAAGAACATAGTATTACCATGGTACTGTGTGCAAAAACATTGGATTTCAATGGCACTTGTCTAAAAAACTATATTAAACTATATAAATACTAACTGTGTTTTAATATGCACCATTTTTGTAAACCATTGTATCTACACAGTAGACCTACTCCAATGTACTTTTTGTTCTAATTCCAGGACTGGCCAGGTCTTGCCTGGATTTGAGCAGTGCTGGGTTTCAAAGGGGTAAGTGACACCTTACCTGTAATTTCATGGTTTCACTCCACCTGCCTTTGAAGTCTCAGACTGGAGAAGATGCATGTGTGTGTGTGTTATTTGAAATGTTAAAGGAAGATTTTTAATGGTGCACTACGACTTTAGAAATGGGATTTAAGCTCATAAAAAATATTTTCAAAAGGACTTTATACAGATACATTTCATTTTATAGCAGCTATAGCAGAATTTGTATAGCTCTAGCTGGCATGATTTCTATACTCTATGTCTGTGTATTTGCTTTGTTTGCTTTAATGTAAAATGATTTCCCTCTCTTTCTTTCAAGATTCAAGGTTTTCTTTCTTTCTTCAAAATCTCCAACATGCTGCAGCAAGTTACAGACATAGGTGGGTAGAGTAAATAAAAAATTATTACTCAAGTAGAAATAAAAGTACTACCATAATTACTTGAGTAAGAGTAAGAAATTATCCAGTTAAAAGAATACTCAAGTAGTGAGTTACTCATTACATTCACAAATGACATAATTGATGTTAACTCCCCTATATTCCATTACATAATACACATTTGACATGTATTACAGAATTAATAAATTATTATTATTATTTTTATTATTATTATTATTAATGGAAATTCTGTCATCATTCACCATCATGTTGTTTCAAACCCATATGACTTTCTTTCTTCCATGCAACACAATAAGGAGATATTAGACAGAATGTTTGCCTGAGGCACTATTTACTTTCAGTGAATTTTTTTTCTCCATATTTTGAAAATGAATGGTGACCAAGACTGTCAGTCTCTAACATTCTGTCTATCATCTTTTGTGTTCCACAGAATACAGAAGGTCACACGGGTTTGGAACAACATGAGGGTAGGGAAATGATGACAGAATATAAAATTATGGCTGAGCTATCAATTTAAAAGGATAGTTCACCCAAAAACATAAAGTCTCTCATCATTTACTTACCCTCATACCATCGCAGATGTGTATGACTTCCTTTCTTATGCAGAACACAAATTAAGATTTTTAGAAGAATATTTCAGCTCTGTAGGTCAGAACAGTGCAAGTGAATGGATGCCAAAAGTTTGATGCTCCAAAAAGCACATAAAGGCAGCATAAAAGAAATCCATAAGACTCCAGTAGTTAAATCCATATCTTCAGAAGTGATATGATAGGTGTGGGTGAGAAACAGATAAATTTTCTAAAGGTCATTCTTTGCTAGACATTAATCTCCTTGCCCAGCAGGGGGCGATATGCTGAGAAGAATGTTAATCACCATAAACACAAGAAGAATGTGAAGGTGATCTGTTTCTCTGTTTCT
Organism: Myxocyprinus asiaticus; assembly: GCF_019703515.2. Classification (NCBI taxonomy): domain Eukaryota; kingdom Metazoa; phylum Chordata; class Actinopteri; order Cypriniformes; family Catostomidae; genus Myxocyprinus; species Myxocyprinus asiaticus. The sequence goes on from NC_059366.1 coordinate 17,607,799, forward strand.
CATCCACACATTTTCATATCACATCGCTTCTGAAGATATTGATTTAACCACTGGAGTCTTATGGATTACTTTTATGCTGACTTTTTTTTTAGCTTTAAAATGTTGGCACCCATTCACTTGCATTTTATGGACATGTGAAAATGTCCAACAGGGACATTATATACAAGCTGAAATATAAACCAAAGCAAGATCATACTTCATTAATGCCTACTTTTCGCTATTTCATAGCTTTTAAAGTCCTGTGTGGATTCTTAATTCATTGTAGTTACAGTTTTCAGTGTCAAAAGAATTTCTATCATTAGTTCTGTACAGCAGTACTGCCACTCTCTAAACGCAGAGTACGCAGCCTCACTGTGTCTGAAACTGCCCCCATCCACTATATAGTGCACTATTTGGGGTGTCCACCATTTTGTAGGAGTGTCTGAATTCTGAGTGAGCCACTCATTCCCTGCTTTTGTTCACTCATTCTTACCCATAATGCACTCTAATATCGAGTGTTCCTTTGATGTACACTCGACGATGGTTAATTGCCCATAAGCCACCGTGGGGAAGACGTACGAGCTGGGAGTTTACTGCTTCCTTCACTCCTGCAATGTTTTATTTCATGCTAAATGTATTAAATTACTTTTTGATAAATCATTACTTGATTAAAATAACATAATAACATATAGAGAGGCAAAACATACAGATACATTTTAAAATGTACTCTTTATTTATATTTATACAGAATTTATACAAGAATTCCTTATTTACAAAAGAATTCACTGAGGTGATATTATATTAACTCAGGAGATTGCACACAGTGGAAATGATAATTCTGTGGATGATTTAAAGGTGCGGTATGTAAGATTCAGAAACCCTTGTTATTAATGACACATGTGGCCGTTAAGTGAACTGCAGCCAGCTACGTGTTGCTCGTGCTTGTGCTCATGCACACACTCCATAGGGACGTGAGCATCGGCTAAAACAATGACGTAACGTACAAAGAGACAACGTGATTCACTGGCATCATGCTGACAGATGAGGTAGCATAATTAAAATTAAACAGTTATGATTGTTTTACTACAAACTTTGAGACTGTATATTATATTTGACTCTCCAGTGCTGGAACAGAACTAAAACAAAGTGTGGATATAGGTCTGGCTATGCGAGACTGTAGTTTGAAGTAATCACTTTTCTTTGCATGATACGTTGACTGCATTTATACAACTGTTAAACCTGCAGCGTCTGCTATCTCTCCAGAACGCTACCAGAGGTCTACATCTCTGGAATTCTAGCGTTCCCTTCATGAACTACATTTCCCATAATCCCCCGCACAGACTGATTACTCACTCACCTGTTTCATATTATCCCAGACTATTTAATTTCTCTGTTACCTGCATTCAATGCGAAGTCTTGTTCTGCCTAGTCTGCAATTCTCAGCGTTATTACCATTCCTGTTCTTCCTGTGTTTTTGACTCCTGCCTGTTTATTGTATTTCCCTGCCTGCTTGTGAGTTTTTGGACCTTTTGCCTGTTTATTGGATTACCCCTCTGTCTCTCGGATTTACTTAGTTTGCATTTCTTGGACTGTCTCCTGTATACCGGACCCTTGCCTGTTTTGTCATTTATCCTTTTATTTGCTACTTTGTTGTACTGTTCATATGTTTATTAAACTGCACATGGATCTTAGCACAACTGCCCCGGCATCTTCGCTACAACAATAGCCTATGTCGGCATTAGCTAGCTAGCCAGCTTTATCAATAGCTGTTAGCTAAATCTGGTGGATGATGACAGTAGCTGTTTATAAAATAGACTGTACATTATAAATATGTTGACACAATTCAGAATTGATGTGATTCCATCACAACTGTCATTTTGATATATTGATGCGCTATTGTTTTATAATAATAGAATGTATATATTTTCTGTATAACTAAGTTACGTTACACTAATGAATGGGTCTTTTTGCATTATCTTGAACATTGTCTTGCATTCATTTCATGTGTTATTGTAGTTTACCTTGCTGAATAATTACAGATTAACATTGTTTATGACAGTTACTGTGCAGGCAAGATCAAGTTAGCTAAAATTACACAGATTAGTCCTTATGGCACTATATTTCACATGCTTTGCAGTTATGTAAGCTTAACTGTCCAATAAGAAGAATGCCAATTCAGGGTCAGTTTTGATCCCCAAAACCGAACAGAGGTCCCTCAAGGAATCAAATGCCCTGCCAATATTAACTCTAGTTTTCGCTCGACCACGATCATGTTTCTGCTTAGCCAGACGGGATTCAGTAGATACATTTTTTTATTTTTTTATTGGATTATCCCTCTGTAATCCAATACATTTTCAGTGTCGGTGTAGGAGTCGGTGTTGTGCTGGGAGCCGGACGTTTGCTGGATTCCATCTCTAAGATAACGTTACCTAGTTTTGCAGTTTGTTGTCGCTGTTGAATAGCAGAAGAGAAGCTATTACTGTCTGAGGCAAGGCTCTCGGAAGCATGCATAAATGTCACATCCTTTGGATTTTCCCGGCAAAAGCAACCCGCTCCCTTCACATGAAAATCTCTCTACAGGCTTTAATAGGCAACCTAGGAAGTCCAGGAAGGGCTCATTTTTTAAGTTGCGTTACAAGCCGTTCACACATTGGCAAAAAAAGGTGAATATTACATGAAAATTGTTACATATTGCACCTTTAAATATTCAGTTAAAACATGTAGGTTATGATAATTTGGTCAGATGAGGGTGCTATGCACCCAGAAATGCTACCCAGATTCTATTGGAGTTTAAATATACTGAAGTATAACAAATAAATACAATAATATACATTTGATAAAAATGTGTTTACTTCTTTTATTCACATATACTGTATATTAAAAATGACAAAAAGAATGAAGATTTATTGTATTGATATATTATTTAAAAAGAATAACAAGTAAGGCCCAAGTATTTTAAAAATTCATATGTGGCGTTGTTTCTGTGACAGCCCCAGAGCACTGAGGCTCGGTGTATACGTCAGCGTCTGAATTCACTCACTCATTTTGTTCACTCAATGCTGAGATATAGTGCACTCACTGCCATTCACTATACAGGAAATAGTGAATGAGTGAACAATTTCGGACACAGCCACTCTCTTCGCCATACGATCGCCTCGCGCCCGCACATCTTTCACGCGCATACCTGCACATCTCTCACACAAAGGAATGCTGTCTGTTCGCGCTCCAGTTGTCGATCATGCGAATGGCAGAGCAAAAGACATGTACACTTAACTTGGACGTTTACATGGATTTGTACAGTTAATCAGCCCGAAGTAGCTGCGATAGTTTCCAGTATCCCCATGAGGGCACAGGGTAAATGCGTAAATGCCGCTCATGACAGCCAAATTGAAAATAGATGCTAAGGATGGCTGCAAAATATTTACATGTCCCCATCAAGCACTGTCCTTCATAAAGTCAATGGGGTGAGTAAGTCATTGTGTGATACTTTGCAGCCGAGTGGGCCTGACTCACTGAACATTCACTTGACCGTCCGAGGAAACTGGGCGCCTTTTGTGTTTCTTTTGGTGCTGGTTCCGCCTAACAGCTGGAGTTTGTTTTGTGTAGTAGCACTCCTTCGGGACAGTGTTGTGGATGAATCTGCACGTTCATTGTGCTTATGCCTCCTATTGGTTGGAGTTTGTTTTGTGGTGTATTTCTTGCAGGACATTGGAGTGATTAGGTCATTTGTTGCACTCATGTAACAGCTGGCTCACTTAACATTCGTTTGACTGCCTGAGGAAACTGAACAGATTTTTTTTGTGTGCATGTGTGTGCTGGTTCCGCTAGTGGCTGAAGCTTGTTTTGTGGAGGAACACACCTTTGGGACAGTTATGTGGATGAATCTATACGTTCTTTGTGTTTATGTTGCCTGTTGGCTGGAGTTTATTTTATAGATTTTCTTCTGTTATGTAATTCTGTCTCACAAAATTTGTATAGAAACACCGGGCTTGAGCAATCTGACGGCGAAGTTGTCGCGGGGGCTCTCGTAGGCGTACATTGACTGTTTGAGTTTTGAGGGATGGATGCTGGTTGGCACTGTTGTGCATGGGGTTAATGCACATGTTTTTCTTGTTTCTGTTTGTTTGGTTCTGGGGGAAGTTCGTGGTTTGATTGTTCAGGGTTTTTTGCTTTGTGGAACCATTAGAACTGCCTAACCTGAAGAATGACCAAAAAAAATTATCTTGATTCTGAGATAACCTTGGAGGAGCTTGGAAAGGTAATTAAGGCCTTGCCTACAGGTAAGTCTCCGGGGCCAGATGGATTTGCCGCTGAGTTTTTTAGAACTTATGCTACAGAACTGGCTCCACTTTTGCTAGAAGTTTATACGGAATCATTAAAGAATGGAAAGCTTCCACCAACCATGACGCAAGCCCAGCTCAGTCTGATTCTTAAAAAGGACAAAGATCCAAGCAAGTGTAAGAGTTACCATCAAATTTCCCTGATCCAGCGAGACGTTAAAATATTGTCAAAAATTTTGGCTAACCAGTTAACTAAACTTATGACATCTCTTATACATATAGATCAGGTGGGGTTTATTCAGGGCCATAGCTCTTCTGATAACATTAGGTGTTTCATCAATATCGTGTGGTCGGTGGTGAATGATCAAACTCCGGTCGCTGCCATCTCACTTGACGCTGAAAAGGCATTTGATATGGTAGAATGGGATTATCTTTTTAAGATTTTGGGATGTTTATTGGATGGATTAAGTCACTATATAGACACCCAGTAACTGCGGTACAAAAAAATTGATTAATTTCAGATTACTTTACTCTGGATAGGGGCACCCGGCAGAGTTGCCCTCTTTCCCCGTTATTTTTCTGTCTTGCCCTGGAAACATTAGCAGCCACGATAAGAAAGGAGGATGATTTTCCAGGGGTGATGGCGGGAGGTGTGGTGCATAAGCTTCTGCTTTACGCAGACGATATTTTATTATTTGTCTCCGACCCTTCTAGATATACGCCTTGCCTCCACAGATTTATTAATTCCTTTTCTAAGTTCCCAGGATACAGTGTTAATTGGTCTAAATCTGAAGCTTTGGCTCTGGCAGCGTACTGCCCGATAATGGCTTTTTAGCCGGGTGCCTTTCAGTGGCCCAAACAGGGCATTAAGTATTTGGGTATTTTATTCCCAGAAAATTTGTGTGATTTAGTTAGAGTTCATTTTGACCCTTTAATAAAAAGGTTTTCGAACGATGTGGACAGGTGGGCTTCATTACATTTATCAATGATTGGGAAGGTATATGTTATTAAAATGAATTGTATTCCAAAATTCAACTACCTGCTACAGTCTCTCCCTATAGATGTCCCCCTCTCTTATTTCAAGAAGTTTGATAGCATAGAAAAGTCCTTCATTTGGAATGGTAAATGTTCCAGATTACATTTCAGTAAGCTGCAAAGGCCGATTGACAAAGGTGGGCTAGGCCTACCCAAGATTTTGTTTTATTATTATGTGTTCAGTCTCAGACATTTGGCTCATTGGTTGCTTCCACCTGAGAGAGCCCCTCCCTGGTTTTGTATTGAACAGGAAGTTCTTGCCCCTATTTCGCCATTACAAAGCCTTTCTATTAAACTAACCGGAGAAGTTAAATTACACCCCGTTATCTTACATTTGCACTCAGTATGGACAAAAGTGTCCAGAGTGTTTAATTCGGACATTTATTTAAATGTTGCCTCGAGCAAATGGCTGAACCCAAAATTATGTATTAATAAGTCCCCTTTCTGCTGGTCAGAGTGGATTGTGAGGGGGGTTACTACACTTGGTGACCTATATGAGAGTGTTGAGATCCTTTGAAAATTTGGTTCAACATTTTGGAATTCCCAGATCTCAGTTCTTTAGGTATTTACAGCTGTGCCACCTGCTCTGTACAATTTTTGGGAGTAGCATACACTCCCCTAAAGCGGCAGACACTTGGGGAGGGGTGATTACTGCTTTTGGAAAAGGTCATGAGGCATCAGTGCATTACTCCCTGCTAATTCAGTGTCTGGGGGACAGAGCTTTAACTTCTGTCAAGAGATTATGGGAGAAAGATTTGAACTTGGTATTGGAGGAGGGAGTGTGGGCTAGGATTCTAAAAAATGTCAAGTCTACATCTAGGGACGCAAGGGTGCGCGTTATGCAATTCAAGATTTTACATAGATTCTGTTGGACCCCCTCTAGATTGTATAGGCTTGGTCTTAAAGACACACCCACCTGCTAGTGATGCCAATCAGAGGATGGAGACATAACCCATGTCTTTTGGGGGTGTGTTAAGATCCAGGAGTTTTGGTTGAAGCTTCAGAGTTTTGTGTGTGATGAATTGGGCACTCGGGTTTCATTTTGCCCTAGACTCTGTATATAGGGCAATGGGCTGGTTATTGATGTAGAGAATAGACATAAATATTTGGGTCCTAACCAGTGTCATGATCACCAGACAGATAGTTTTAAGGGGATGGAGGTCAGCTGGAGCGCCCTCATTTCTGGAGTAGTGCTCGGAGATGGGGAGGGCGGTGGCCTTTGAAGAAGGATAATTTAGAACAGTGGTTCCCAACCTTTTTTCCCTGGAGCCCCCCCTACTTGTATCTAAGAAAAGCTGATCCCACCCCCCCCCCCACACACACACCAAAAGAATAAAGTGATTCATTCCAAATATTTATTGGCAAAAATGTACATCAATTATAGTTTTTCTTTCCTTTTCTCTTCCTATACACACACATTGTTACCAAAAGAATAATAATGATTCATTATCAGCATAATAAGTGATTAACAGCACCTATATAGCTCTGTCCTAGATCTCCCCCAGACCAATTAACTGAAGCGGGGCAGTTTGTTGCATACACACATGCACATCATGTGAACACTGTTTTTGACACAACTATAATGTATGTGTTATAAAAATAACAATAAGTACCAATAACAAACAGTAAGTTACAATCAATAACTTTTTCCTTCCTTAAAAAACTAATGGACACCTTGGGCCTGCAATCTCTGACCAGGGATGGGATGTCAGGTGTGATGCTAGTGACAGCCAGTCTAAAGTCCTGGTGGCCATCGAGCCTGTTACGGGCTTTTGTTTTTATTGTTACAAGCGTGCTGAAGGCTGTCTCAGACAGGTACATAGTGCTAAATGGTAGAATAACCCTTGTAGCTGCGTGTTTGGCCAGTCTGGGTGCAACAGCGTGTCCTTTGACAATCCAAAACTTTTTGTATCCGTTCTCGTGGAAATATTTCTTTGACACAGAATTGGCTTGAAGGTCAACAAGCTCATCTTCACAGCTGAGGTATTCCACATCCTCGAGACTGCAAATGTAAGGGTCCATCACCCATGATTCCTTTGATAAGTATTCATCAACATCGGCAAAACAGGATTTAATTTCCTCCCAAAGCATGTTCATGTGCCGGATAAACTCAGTGCATAAAGACGCAGGCACAGTGCCTCCAGACTGTTTCATCAGCAGTGGACATTGTTGTAGCTCCCCTTTTGACATTTTTCCAACTCTGTACTCCAGTTTCCGCACAAAAGCTTCGAGAGCATCTTTGCACTGCATGACGTTTGATTCAGGACCCTGCATCCGCTTGTTTGTCTCATTGTAGAGAGTGAATGTATCCGCTAGGTATGCCGTTTTGATCCAAAATGCATCAGTCAGCTGTTCGCACAGTGGTCGATTGTGGTCTTGCAAGAATTCCTTTATTTTTTCCTGCAGTTCCATAAAACGCACAAGCACTTGTCCACGCGACAACCAGCGTACCTCTGTGCGTGACAGCAGTGTTTGATGCGCTTCATCCTCTCACGGCTGGGCAGACAGTCTATTGTTAGTAGGGCGAGCCTTAATGAAGTTTACAACTTTAACAACAGTTGCCAGGGTGTCACTAAGGTCTTCCAAATATTTTTTACTGGCCAATGCTTGGTGATGTAGCATGCAGTGGAAAAGTGGCTTTTTCCTTCAATCGGTTATTAAATCTCTTGTTTTTGCCCATCAACGCTGCAGCCCCATCAGTGCAGCATGCGGACCCCAGGTTGGAACCACTGATTTAGAAGACCGGGTAAATTTAACTTGTTTGTGGGGAAATGGGGCGGATATCTGGCGATTCTGGATGTGTGATTATTATTGAATTTTATTATAATTTTTTTTTTTTGGGTGTCTATAATCATGTATGACCACTGGGATGTTGTTGGGGGCCAGGGTGGGGTTGGGGATTGGGAGGGGTAATAGTGGGGGTTAATTGTTGATTCTGTGTATATATGTTTTGTTTTTTCTGTATTCAATTTGTGAATCAATAATAAATTGTTAATCAGAAAAATACTGCTCATAACATGCGGGACGCGGGACAAAGTGCACTGATATATTGCTGCACTGATTTAAAAATGTACACTTAAAAACTGATGTCATAAGTGCCCAGTTACAGAATCACCCTGAAAATGACATTACACAGAAAAAAATTACATTTTAATCTTGAAATATCTGCTTGTCTTGGTGTTAAATGTAGGCATTGCATGATAAAACTATTCTTTTTTCACCATGCGGAGCGATGAAAGTGTTTCTCTTTGAAGAGCTTGATGCTGCAGCAGTGACAGACTTGGCTTGAGTGACAGTCTGTGACAGCCCGCACAGCTGTGTGAACTTCCACTGTCCTAAAAGTCCCATTCAATAATCTCTCAATAGATTACGCATTAATTAAAATTAAACCCAGTTATGTAACGACAGGAAGGCCAACCACTGTAAAGAAGTGAAAGTAAAAAAAAATCAGAAATCAGAAATTTACTTGAGTGAGAGTAAAAAGTACCCACTTTAAACCTACTCTAAAAGTAAATTTTTTCCCCAAAAACTTACTGAAGTAAATGTAATGGAGTAAATGTAGCGCATTACTACCCACCTCTGGTTACAGACTCATCAAAGTGCTAAGTGTGAATATGATTTCAGCCCTTTGATACTTTTGCCAGTTCAAGAGAATAAGAAACCATTCACACAGGATGTGTTAATGCATTCAAACACCTTTAGTGTCCTTGTTAGCGAGGCAGCCTCCCATGCTGGTTGACGCCGGTTCGAATCCTGCTCGGAGCGGGTTGAGCAGGACTGGTTACAAAATGAGTGGCCAAAGACATCTGTAATAAGGGCCACAAAGAACGAATTCTTGCATTCAAAAACAGCACAGACAGCAGAGAGTGATTGAGACACGTTTTTTTTTTTCTCAGTTGTCTCCGCATCTGAGACCGTCAATCCATGCATCTTATCACGTGGCTTATGTGGAGGCCCATGCTGTTCTCCACGGCATCCACGCACAACTCACCACGTGCCCCACCGAGAGCAAGAACCACATTATTGCGACTACGAGGAGGTTACTCCATGTGACTCTACCCTCTCTTGCAACCGAGCCAATCTGGTTGCTTAGGAGACCAGGCTGGAGTCACTCAACGCCCTGGATTCGAATTTGTGACTCCAGGGGTGGTAGTCAGCGTCAATACTTGCTGAGCTTCCCAGGCCCGAGACACGTTTTTAAAAGTTTAACTTCTTTTAACTTGACACTGCATCTTAAAAATGCGGTGCACTTGGTGTGAGATGCTGAATAAAACAGTGAGACATGTCGCAACACTTAAATACGCCCATCTAGCGCATATAAAAAAATATTAAAATTACATTGCAGATGGACACAAGAACGCTTATTGTGTGAATGGTCCCATATACCAGCAATATAAAATAGCACATGCAGAATAGAAGAATGCATCCTGTGTGAAGAGCACCTACTACAGCATGTCTAGTAAAGTGACTGTATTTACGCTTAGTTAAGTGACTGTATCAGAACGTCACTGTGATGTTTGTTCGTTTAATTATTATACTGTTTAAATTGTGCTGATAACTAAAGATTGGGCAATAAATAACACTAAAGATTGCTTCAAATTTGTCAATGTGATGCAGTTGCATGCCCAACATCTTGCTTATGTCATTTATGTTTACAGACATATGCTCTCTTCGCTGTTAGAGTGTGAGTGCATGTGTATGTTCTCAGCCCTGCAATGATAGGCTGTTCTCAGTCAAGTGGTGACAGACAAATCATCCATTTTTCTGTTATGATTTATTTTGAGCAGCTCTTTAAGAAACACAGCTCTCTAATCATCTACTCATTCACCATACTCCATTACATGTGGAACTGTACATTACAGCACGGTGGGTACCTCTGTATGCTATAATGATCCTTAGTGAAACTCACTTTTATAGATATGCATATGCATATAAATTAAGTTCTAAACGTACGTTCAGGAGGCCTGCCAATCATATCCCAAGGACATACTGTATAAACAGCTGCTTGCCTCGTACCAGTGACTATAGTTCCAGCATCCCTCCACATCCCCATCTACAACTTTACATTTCATAATGGTTAGGGTTAGGCCAGGTTTAACCCTAACCTTAAAATTTTTTAACTAACCCAGTTCAAAATTGTCTTTCTATTTCTTGCTATAGTCAGATAAATCAGGGGGGCCCTTCGAGGGGCCCTCCCTTATGGACAGCACACCAAATACATTTACCGTAATGCATGCCAGGTCTATATGAACCAGTGAACTTGTGAATTGCCTATTATATTAAACTGCATGACATTTGAATGTACAACAAAAATGTTTTTTGTCTTTGTTATTTACCTGATGTTGTACCTGATTTTGTTCTTTGAAAAATGTCACAGACTTGCGTCTTCACTTTTTTAACCTGCTGTGTTTCAGGGTGGCACATTTCACATATCAAACATATTTGCTGAAATGCGTCAGTGCGGCCAATAAGCAGTGTTCATTTCGTGGAGGTTTAGTTGTCATGGAAAAGAAAAGGAGAGAGAATAAGGAAAGTTAGAGAGCTATGTGTGTATGTGTGTGTGCGTATTTGGGCTCTGCTTCAAGTTTTTGACAAGCATATTAGTCCGTCTGCGCAGGGGGTTTGACCCTTCCCTCCCCCCGACCCTCTGAAACTACCAGAGCATCACCAATGACCCGGCCATGCACCTGAACCCCTGCCTGCCCACAATTACTAATACTCTCACAGATTAGGGAAGTTTAGAAGCCATGTTCATTCACAACAATCATCCCTGCTTAAAAAAAAAAAAAAAGAAAAAGAAGAAAAAAGCCTTAGCTGGTTTGCTGGTCTTGGCTGGTTTAAGCTGTCCTAGCTGGTCTCCTGGCCTGGCAAAGCTGGTCCTCAGCTGATATGCCAGACTTAACAGCTTAAAAGTACCCAAAACCCCTCTAAAACCAGTAAACAGACCAGCCTAGGAGACCTGCTAAGACCAGCAAACCAACTTAGGCTGGTTAAAGATGCTTTTGTATCTTTTTGTATCTCATTGAGAAACCACAGACTGAATCTCATTCACTTCTGTGAGAGCACTTTGTTTAGTCTCCCTGCTGAAACTCTCAGATAAGAAGTCTAGCTCTCAAAGACAGTTCTTCCACAACACTGAGGCCAATCGCTGAAAGCAAAACTGTCAAAATATCCCAGTGTGTGTGTATGTTGGTGTCATGGTGGGTGAGAATGTTTACCCATAACACAAAGCTGTGAGTTTGATGCATTAATACTGTGGACCTTTGTAAACTGTAAACAACTCACCACTGCCCACCTCTCTCACAGTGTAACACATACACCTCTCTCTCTCTGTTATTCTCTCTCTTTTGAGTCAGATTAAACAATAATAACACAAGTATGGTGCTAAGTACACAGAGCCCCCTTCTTCACAGACCAAACCACCACCAGCTGTGCAGTTAGTTAAAAAGCACTACTGAAGTATCATTCAATTGTTCCAAGCAACTTGTGCATTATATTTCAAGTCTTTGTCATATAATAGTTTTATGTGAAAAACAGGCCAAAATTTAAGTCGTTACTCTAGACATTTAGCTCACCATTCTTGAGAGTAGTGATGTCTGAATCATGAACAAATCAGGGTTTTTTCTTAGTCTTATTTTTTTTGTGAAATGGTTTATCCATTTTACAAAACCAGTCTGACCGATATGTTCATGAATCGGACATGACTACATCTCTCTTGAATGTTCAAGGGAAAGCTAGGATAGATATCAAGATTTTCAGTAAATAACAACTTTAGAAGAATTGGATTATATCACTTTAATGATACTTTTATGATGCTTTTACATCCTTCAGTCCCCACTGCATTTTGTTATTGCGTTGAATAGACATGACAAAGAATGAAAGAAATGTATGGGTGAGTAAAGGAAGACAGAACTTTCATTTGGGGGTCAGCTATACTTATAAATTATTTAAAATTAGATAAGTATACATTTTAACATCTTCAGGACTTTCCAGGCCCGAAATAGGTCTGAGATTTTTGCCCAATTTAGCCTGTGAAAAGAAAGACTGGGTGTATATGGAAGACTGAGTGCATCTACTGTACTGTAGATTGAGCTGCTGGGTCATGCCTGGTCATGGGGAAAGAGGGAGCTACCACACTTGAGGGAGCTGTTCTCTCTCCAGATGTTCATCCCTCCTGCCTACCTCTGTCTAAACCAATCAGTGTTCAGGAAGAGGCCGGTCTAACTAGCATACAGGGTTACCTGGTGAGAGCTGACCTCCGGATAATACTGAGCAGAGTCCAGCCAATAAGCAAAGCTTAAAAAAAAAACAACCACACCACTATTCTGGATAATAATAATAATAATAATAATAATAATAATAATAATAATAATAATAACAATAATAATAATAAAATTAAAGAAGATAGTGGTTTGGGGATATGCCTGTGAGATTGAGGGAAATACGTTTATTAATGGAATTCAAAATACACATTGTCTGTGTTCGAAGCCTAAAGGCCTCGGTGTACTTCATTTTTGTGTGTTCTGGATCGGATTGCGCCCCTGTCGACCACGTACACTCTTCTGACTGTGAGCGAATACGACCGCGTTTGACGTATGTGCACTACGACTGCTTTGCGAGACACTTTTAGTACAGTCAATGGCAGGCGCATGCACCGATGATGCGCACAGACAAGGAAAGGCCAAAGTATACTTTGGTTGTCCTCATTGCTGATTGCTCTGCGCACATTATGCGTGACACAAATTTTGTCATTCAGCACTGTCTGCGTGGACTGTCCAGGTGTGGCCCAGATTTCTCGACACGTGGACAGTCCTCATCTGTAAGCACTGTCGGCGCCTGCACCTGCTGCCTGTACTAAAAGAGAGTTGACAAGGTGTGATTCCATATGGGAGGCAGAAAAACAATGTATACCCGGATCTATATAGGCATATATAGGCAAATATATACTGTGAAGCCTTTTAAAAATTTTCCTTTTGTGCTCTACGGAAAAAAGAAAGTCATACAGGTTTGGAGTAACATTAGGGTAAATAAATAATGACAAAATTTTCATTTTTGGGTGAACTATACTTTTTAATTCAAAGTTGTTAAAAATGCAATTATTTATTACTTATCACTGTAGGTTGTAACTTTGCCATCAGTTTGATTTCACTTAAAAATCTAGATTGAAAAGTTTTCAATTTTGCTGTTTTTTAGTGGGTAAGTTTTTACAGTGCATAACTAATATAGGCTACTTTTTTCAACCACTCCATCAGATACCACTTTTATTCTTTCCACCAACTATTTTCAACAGGTGTCTGATCAATGTGATAAATATTTTCAGGTGTTCATTGACTCAGGCATAAGGAATCACATGCACTCACACTTGCTGTAGTCCCCGACACCCCCTCGCGGCCTCTCACTTCATGCAGACTGCACTCGTCCCCCAGATGAACCTGTCTGTGAGGGGCAGTTGGTTGGCAGTGGGCTGGATTAGTGGGCCTGTTGCTCAGCTTGGACGCTGGCCTTTTTAATGAGCTCTTCTCCATGGCTCAGAGAACCTGGCTTGACCAGATGTTCAGCCCAGGGTGGTGGTGAAGGGGTGACATTACAGATCTATAAGACCGCATCTAATGGAGCTGCAGATAATGGCTCTGACCTTATGTCAAAGAGGAAACAAGATTCGGCTAGAAACTACCCTGGAAATGACACCTGTGAGGGATTTGTTAATCAACTTTAAAGTAGGAATAGGTCACAAACCCATGTGGCTTTCTTTCTTCCTTGGAACACAAAATGAGATATTTAGCAGAATGTCCAAGCTGCTATGTCCCTGGTCACCATTCATTTTAATTGTCATTGTTTCTAATTAGAGTAACTTAGACATTCTGTTAAATCTTAAGTCTCCTTTTGGGTTCCACAGAAGAATGAATGTCATACGGGTTTGGAACAACTGAGGGTAAATGAAGTAAATGGGTGAACTACCGCTTTGAAACTGACAACCCATTTAAAAAAATGCAGTTCTGACAATCCTTACACTGTAAAAAATGTCCGTAATTTTAACGGTAAAAGACTGCAAAAATGCTACAGTAATAAAACGTTAATTGGTAAACGGGCAGTTACCTTAAAATATATGGTAAAAAAAATTATAATATATTTAAAAAGACAATACATGTAATTTTACAGTACAATGTTGTATAAAATTAATTTTTTTACATGTAAAAAGTATGATTTTACCATATAATTAATGGTAAAACATTTATATTATGTTTAACAAGAGAGTACATGTACTTTTTATGGTAAATTATTGTTAAAATTATGTAAAAAAAAAAAAAAAAGAAACAATAATCGGGCGTTCCCAGAATTCCCTGCATTACCCATCACATTTCATTATATTTTATGGGAATAGTTATTTCTTCTTATTTTTTATTTCACTTATCTACATTGGGGTGTTCTGTATTATTTTTGATGTAGTTTAGTTCATTTTTATTACATTATTTTAATTTCACATGTGTTACCCTGATGGTGTTTAGTGTTTGTGTGAGTGACACTGAGCACTGTCTCTACATATTTATGGGTCATTGCTCTTGGAAAGGCCATTACTCATGAACTTCATGTCATCATGTGCCTTTCTGTAAATACTACGTTGAGTAACAATACATTGTAAAGTGAAATGCAGATTTTTACAGTTTCAGAAGGTTAAAGTATTAAGTTTATATCATTTAATAATATAAACGGTAATGCACCGTAAAATATACAGGCATCAAAATTACATCCCGCCTGAAGCGAGGTTACCGTATTTTTTACAGTGAATTTCTGGCAACCACAGCTGACAGTTTTTTATACCATAAATTAGATTTTTTTTTTTTTTTTTTTTTGTTTACAGTGTACAGACAAAACAAAACACAAGAGAACAAGGGTAGAAAGAAAGAAAGAAAGAAAGAAAGATAGAATGAAGAAACTAAAGAGAGTGCCAAGAATGGCAAAGACGTCTGAAGCATTTAAGGTGAGAGCACGGAGCAGGCAAAGAGGCAGACACCCATTGGCAAGAATCCCAGGACTCTGACCGCAGACAGACCTCCCACTTTATACACCTGATTCAGCTCTGCAATATGTGTCTCACACACACGCACACACACAAAACTTGTTTTTATATCATTGTGGGGACTCTCCATAGACTTCCACACATTTTATGGATTTTATACAGATCTAACGATAATATATATCCCCTAAACCAGACCCTCAAAGAAACCTTTTTGCATTTTTACATTTTCAAAAAAACATCGTTTAGTATGTTTAATAAGCCATTTCCCTTGTGGGGACCGCTGGCTGGGCCCCACAATGTAGGTGTTCTCAGGTTTTACTATCCTTGTGGGGACAATTGTAGTATAAACATGTACACACACACACACACACACACTCACATGTTGGTGTGGCTATCCTTATGAGGACTCTCCATAGACATAATGATTTTTATACTGTACAAACTCTGGACTCTATCCCCTACCCCTAAACCTAACCCTCACAAAAAGCTTATTGCATTTTTACATTTTCAAAAAAACATTGTTTAGTATGTTTTGTAAGCGATTTGAAGTATGGGGACACTAGATATGTTTACCACATTTATAGTATAATACCCTTGTAATTACCAGTTTGTAACCTAAAAATATGTAAGTTATTATGTGTATCAAATTTATGGCAACAATTTATAATAAGATTGTATATTTTAATGTTACTTAATGTATTAGATATCATGAACTAGCAATTAACAGTAATTGTTTTTAGTATTTATTAATCTTGGTACATTTTAATTTATAAACAGACATAACAACATTGTTTACTGTTAGTTCATGTTTGTTCATATTGCATTCACTAATAGGTAACACTTTATAATAAGGCTCTATTCATTAACATTAGTTAATGCATTAGGTATCATGAACTAACAATTAAAAATATTTTTCTACAGCATCTTTAAATCTTAGTTAACGTTAATTTATGAAAATACAATTGCCGTTGATAGTTCATAGTGCATTAACTAATGTTAACATAAAAAAAAAATTAATTATACAAATGTATTTGTACAGTATATGTTGAAATTAACATTAACCAAGATTAAGAAGCACTTCAAAAGTATTGTTCATTGTTAGTTCATGTTAACTAATGTTCAAGAACAACCTAATTGTAATGTGTTCCCAACTAATGTCAACCTATACCTATACATTTTTAAAGTATAAGTAGTATGTGTAGAAATCAACATTATGGAAAAGTGTCCAAATTTATTTGAGCTGAAAGGACAATTTGGTGTCTGTTCTGATTGTCCATTACTAATTTAACTAATCCCATTAGAGTAGAAATTAAGTAATTAGTAATTATTAACTGTTCCCTCTTTGGAGTAACCTCACGAATTCTGTTCAGATGTTGGTTGTAACTTTACAATAAGGTTGTATTTGTTATCAGGTATCACTAGTTAAGGCAATAGTTAGTTGCAAGTCTTGATTAATGTTAATTTCTACATGATCTAACACATTTTTACATTGATATTTATATACATTAATATTAACTAACAATGAACAATAGTATTATAACATTATAACAATAGTATAATAGAAAAATTAACATGAACCAATATTAATAAATGCTATAAGAATAAATGCTTGTTGTTACTTTATGATACATAATACATTAACTAATGCTAATAAATACAACATGTTTGTCAACCGTTACTGCTATAGGTTCAGTAAGCATCTGTGAGATCTTTGTTAGCTGTGAATGCAGCAGTTAGCTATAAGCTTCACTTAAGATGCCTTTGTAGTACATGTATATCCATACACACTTTACTCATGTGGTTTACACAGATATGTGTTCTGTAAATAAATGTGTTTATTAGTTAGTGGTGTAATGGGATGAAGCTGTGTTGACTAGACAAGATACAAGTGAACTCTCAGGGGATCAGTTTGTGGTCATTTTGGCTGCCAGATAGAGAGAGAGAGAGAGAGAGAGAGAGAGAGAGAGAGAGAGAGAGAGAGAGAGAGAGAGAGAGAACTTAGAGTGTTAGAGTTTGTTTTGTTTTTAACAGGGTGTATGTAGAGAAGCTGTTCCCTCTGTGTACACCTAGCTACACATGCTGTACCAGGGCAAGGGGTCGGGTGAACAATAACGGCCCTGTCCCAGTACTGCACAAAGGACTGTCCATGTTGATTAGTGTTAGGGGTTAGGGGGTGAGCAGCTGATAGCTTATTACACCCCTGTAGTGAGAGCGGCCCCTGGAGAGCTACAAATTGCAATCCGGGTCCAATTAAAGAATAAAAGCAAAGAACAGGGGGACAGGGGACGCGGGGCAAGGACACACATTCCTCTATAGCCCCTCACATTTCACTTTCACACTTGATCGCTACTCTCATCTAACCTTTGTGTCTTTCTCACTCTTCTTCTGCCCTGGCCTGTCTCCAGTGTTCAGCCGGTATCTGACCAAGTCCACAATAATATGTTTTTGTTTTAAACCTCTGTTTTCAGTTTCCTAACGTTATCGTTTTCCAAAGTGCAGCTATGGTGAGCGTTTTCCAAAGTCTTTGTTTTCAGTGGAGGAAAACACTGTGCTAGTGTGGATGAGAGATGTATACAGCAAATCTATTCTGGTTCCGATGTTTGACATTACTAGTTGACCATTCTTGTTACAACTGGGTTAGAGACAGTAATTCTTCAATACATCCCTCTGCTTACACAGTATCTCTCAGGAGGGTGGTTTCACAGACTGTATGAAGTTACACAAGGCAAATTATTGTTTTCTTATACTTGTTTACTTATATAGTTAACTTAACTAAGATACTATTATGACATTTCATTTTTTGTATTTTGTAGATAAAAAAATACCGTTGTCCACAATGGATAAAGCATAATTTACTGTCATGAATGTGTTCACTACACTTTTCACATTTTGAATCTGTCACATTACTACATGTCACATATTTTTCCCCTAGATTTGAATATCAAGGATTCATTCTTAAGTGAATACAGTCCTTGGCATTGCTGTAATACAGGGGCATTTTGAAATTCCCTGATATTTCCAGGTTTTCCATGATCATGGGAATATCTATCTATCTATCTATCTATCTATCTATCTATCTATCTATATATATATATATATATATATATATATATATATATATACACTACTGGTCAAAAGTTTTGAAACACTTACTCATTCTTTATTATAATTTATTTTCACATTTTAGAATAATAGTAAAGTCATTAAAACTATGGAATAACATAAATGAAAATATGGGAATTATGTTGTGACTAAACAAAATCCAAAATAAATCAAAACTGTGTTATATTTTAGCATCTTCAAAGTAGTCACCCTTTGCCTAGAATTTTCAGAAATGTACTCTTGACATTTTCTCAACCAACTTCTTGAGGTATCACCCTGGGATGCTTTTTAAACAGTGTTTATATTTGGCCTCCATTGTGATGAAAATTAACCTTGAGAAAGGCTGGAAGGCCAAAACCTTGGTCAGTAAATAAGCTTACATTTTGAACTGTACAGTTATATATATATATTTTTTCCTTTCCTAATAAGAAAGTAGTATTTTCTATACTGTAAAAAGGTAATTCCTTACAAATCATTTCTATGTATCATGTTTTATGTTTGACTGGTCAAGTGTGAAACAAGAGAAAGGATCATGTAATCCATGTTTCCCCCATGTTTCCACAGAGAGGGCCCATAGATTTCTCATCTTAATGAAACAGAGCAACAAGTCCCCCCCCCCCCCCCCTCTTGATGCAGGTGTGGGATCTGCTTTGCTGATCATAATCCTCTGTGCGGAAGAGCCGCTAAATGTGTCTGACTCCACCCACTGACCCACCCCACAGCCCATGCACTGACAGTTTCCTGGGCAACTTCATGGGATCTGACAGGCGTAAAAATAATGATGGACACCTTAGCCACTGCTGACCCGCCTTGACTCGCCCCCAACTCGCCCGCTCTACATGAGAGGTAACGCAACCACTTAACTGAGGCCCCATAGATACACACACCTGCTGGACAGACATACACACTACTTCACACACACATACACTTAGCTGCTTCATGCTGAGAGCTATTTCTCCCTTTTCTTCTCTGTCAGGAGGGGGCCCTTTTACACTTAAACTTCAAAATACACAGTCAGACAAATGATAAAAACAGCTAATTTATGAGCAAACATTCTTTGTAAGGCTATTTGCCATAGGATGTGGACACTTGTAAGAGTTCTCAGAAATGACACATTATAGCATCATTGTTCCAATTAAAATAATATAGCTGCAAGCAGCAATGACGGGCCCAAGCACCATGTGTCCATTTCCACCCAGTGGCTTTCAGAAAACAATGCATAGTGGACACATGCATTTGGCATTTGACATTATTCAAACAAATTTGATGCAATATGGGTAAATATAAGAGGACTATTTTAAAGTCTGTTGTAAGAGCCACACTTCCTCCTGCCAGGTGGTGGTGGTATGACTGTGACCCAAAATAGTCACATCCATGTAATTAACTCGCAAAACTAAACATACATCTCAATTTTTATCTAAAAACACATTGCACACAGAAGATGAGACACTTCCTGTTTCCCGTTTATGGACATTAATTTCATGCCTCGCCATGGCAACACCATTCGATATACCAAGAATCTATTCACAATTTAGCATCTTCAATGTCTTGGTATAATGTTGTCTAAATGTGGTGACAATCTCATGAATCCCCTAGGGGGAGTATTTAAAAGTTCAGAGACTGCAATATTAAAAAAACGCAGTGTGCTCTTCGGTCGGTCTCGTGTCTTATGTCCAGAGCATGGTGTCTGGGTCGTGACCCTTCTGTCTGGTTCTGTTTCGGTTTTGGTGTCGGGATCTGGACACTCATGTTCCAAGTCTTGACTTGTATTGGCGTGAGCACTTGACACCTTGGTGGGATGCACTCGCGTCAATAATCTGTTCTGTCTCTTGCGACTGCGGATGCGCATTGCGCTCACTGTTCACTGTGCGGCCGGTTTGCGAGCTGTCTTCACATTGTGCTGAGGTTCGGTCACTTCGGTCTGAGATGTCGGGTGTGTGTGTGTGTGGCCGAACTCTCGCACAGGTGACCTGTCTCATTTTGTTGCCTGTTGAGTGCATCGCGTGGCGTGCACCTCACGATGTACGCTCAGGCTTTGTTTAGTGTGGGAATGCGTGGCATCGCTTTATTTGCCATTGCTACAAATTCTCTCATCTGTTCTGTAGGTTGGCATGAACGTATATTGCCTTATTGTCTTGGCGATGTACGTTCATGCCATTCGAGTGTTTTGTTGTCTTGTAAGAGCACGTGGCTTTGTTTTGTTTCTGTATCGCCGCATTTCTCTCTGTTTGCATCATACCCTGCCTCCTTGTTCACCCATTATTAGTTTATCGGTCTCACCTGCCCTATTTTAATCTGTTTTATTTCCTTCCCTATTTTAGTCTCCTCATGTGTGCTGTCCAGTGCCAGTTCATCTTGTTTGTTGGTCGCATTCATGTTGGTCCTGTTATTTGGTCATGTTTCATCCTCACTCGGTCCATACGGTCCTGGAATCCTGATTTCTCTGCCCCAGCCTGGATTACTTTTCCCCCTATGTGGTAGTTGGTGTTCTTTCTTTTTTTTCCCCTTGTGGGAGTTTTTGTATGAATAAATTCCTTGTTTTTTCAACTTTGCGCTTGGGTCCTGAGCCTCTATCATTCTCTGCAAAAAAAAAAAAAAAAAAACCTGACATGATGTTGCAAAAATTTGTTGCCAGTCACATGAATCCCCTAGGAGGACTTTTTAAAAGTTCAGAGCCTGTGATTTTCAGAAAATACAAAATGGCTGACTTCCTGTTGGGCTTGCTAATGACTGTAAGTATTAAAGTTGTTTGGCTTGATGAGAACAATATATATACCAAGTTTGGTGACTCTAGGTGAAAATGGGGGTGCTACAGAGACCCCCTAACATGCCCATTTTAAAGGGGGTGCTACAGAGCCTCCCCTACACGCTATGTATGAACATTTGCCCAGTCCTAATGGCCGATGACTCTGATGTGTGTGCAATTTCATGAAATTTTAACCATGCTAAGTGCCTCAAAAACACCCAGATATAGGAAGAAAGGAATAATAACAATTAATATGTTGCCATGGCAACAGTATTTAAGATATCAAATATTCCTGTACAATTTTACATCAGCAGTGTCTTGACATTATTATAAACTTTTTTGAAGCAATTCATGTAAATATACAAAGTCTGTTAAAGTGCCATACTTCCTGCTGCCAGTTGGTGGTCATCAATGTGATCAGCCCCCACTACCAAACATTCAGCTGAATTTTCATCAGAATCATACAATGCACACAGAAGATTTAAGGCACTTCATGTTTCCCATTTTTCGCCATAAATTTATTGCTTTGCCATGGTGACACCATTAAAAATATATAAAAATCAGTTCACAATTTAGCATCTACAGTGTCTTGGCATGATGTTGCACAAATTTGGTGCCAGTCACATGAATACCCTAGGAGGAATATTTAAAAGTTCAGAGCCTGCGTTTTTCAGAAAATTCAAAATGGCAGACTTCCTGTTGGGTGGAGCTAATGACAGATGCTACAGAGCCCTCCCTGCACCGGACCCCCCCCCCCCCACAACTTTTCCCAGCCCTGTTGGCCGACGACTCTGATGTGTGTGCAAAATGTCAAGAGTTTTCACATATGTTAAATACCCCAAGCGAAGGTAGGCCCAAGCACCATGGGTCCATTTCCAGCTGGTGGCTTTTGGAAAACAATGCAAGGTGGACACATGCATTAGGCATTTGACATTATTCTAAACAATTTTGAAGTAATTTGGGTAAATATAAGAGGACTATTTTAAAGTCTGTTGTAAGAGCCACACTTCCTGCTGCCAGGTGGAGGCGCTATGACTGTGACCCAAAATAGTCACATCCATGTGATTAGCCCCAAGAATAAACATACTTCTCAGTTTTTATCTAAATTATACATTGCACACAGAAGATATGAGATACTTCCTGTTTCCCATTTTTCGCCATTAATTTAATGCCTCGTCATGGCAACACTGTTCGATATATCAAAAATATGTTCACAATTTAGCATCTTCAATGTCTTGGCATAATGTTCTCTAAATGTGGTGACAGTTTCATGAATACCCTAGGAGGAGTATTTAAAAGTTCAGAGACTGGAATATTAAAAAAAAAAAATGGCCGACTTCCTGTTGGGTGGAGCTAATACCTATAATTATGAAACTTGTCCGGCTTGATGACAACTATATATGTACCAATTCTGGTGACTGTAGGTGAAAATGGGGGTGCTACAGAGGCCATCTTACATGCCCATTTTAAAGGGGGGTGCTACAGAGCCCTCCGGACATGCCCATACATGAACTTTTGGCCAGCCCTAATGGTGTGTGCACACAATTTCATGAAATTTTAAGCATACCAAGGGCTTCAAAAAAATAAAAATAAAAAATAAATAAAATATATATATATAAACAAATCAGCAGTGTCTTGGAGATTCTAAAGAATTTTGAAGCAATTTATTTAAACATAAGAGGGCTATTTCAAAGTCTATTAAAAGTACCAGACTTTCCTAGGAAAAGTATTTAAAAGTTCAGAGACTGCAATATTCAAAAAAATCCAAAATGGCCAACTTCCTTTTGGGCAGAGCTAATAACTATAATTACGAAAGTTGTCCGGCTTGATGAGAACAATATATGTACCATGTTTGGTGAGTCTAGGTGAAAACGGGGGTGCCCATTTTAAGGGGGCGCTACAGAGCCCCCCTACACACCCATGCGTGAAATTTTGCCCAGCCCTAATGGCTAACGACTCTGATGTGTGTGCAAAATGTTATGGCATTTTAAGCATGCCAAGTGCCTCAAAAACACCCAAATATAGGAAAAAAGGAATAATAACAATTAATATGTTGCCATGGCAACGGTATTTAAGATATCAAATACCCCTTTACAAATTTACATCAGCAGTGTCTTGACATTATTCTAAAGAATTCTGAAACAATTAATGTAAACATAAAACGGCTATTTCAAAGTCTGTTAAAAGTGCCGTACTTCCAGCTGCCAATTGGTGACGCCATGACCGTGACCCATAATAGCTGCATAAATGTGATCAGCCACCATTACCAAACATACAGCTGAATTTTCATCAAATATCAAAAATGTGTTTGCAGTTTAGCATCTACAATGTCTTGGCATGATGTTGTACCAATTTGGTGCCATTCACATGAATCCCCTAGGAGGAGTATTTAAAAGTCCAGAGCTTATTCTATCTACACTACTGTTCAAAAGTTTGGGGTCACTTGCCTGAAATGTTTCTCATGGTCTTAAAAACCTTTTGATCTGAAGGCGTATGCTTTAATGTTTGTAAAACGAATAATTAACAAAAGCAGCCACTAAGTGCCCAGCAAATAGATGAGAACTCCTTCAGTACTGTTTAAAAAGCATCCCAGGGTGATACCTCAAGAAGTTGGTTGAGAAAATGCCAAGAGTACATTTCTGAAAAATCTAGGCAAAGTGTGGCCACTTTGAAGATGCTAAAATATAACATAGTTTTGATTTATTTTGGATTTTTTTAGTCACAACATAATTCCCATATTTCCATTTCTATTATTCCATAGTTGTGATGACTTTACTATTATTCTAAAATGTGAAAAATAATAATAATATTAATAATAATAATAATAATAATAATAATAAATAAATTAATTAATTAACTAAAGAATGAGTAAGTGACCCTAAACTTTTGAACGGTAGTGTATATATGTACCAATTTTGGTGACTGTAGGTGAAAATGGGGGTGCTGCAGAGACCGTTTTACATGCCTATTTTAAAGTGGGCACTACAGAGCCCCCCCTGCAACTTTGCCCAGCCCTAGTGACCGACGATGCTGATGAAACTCTTTCAGTGCTTGGGCCCTAATAATAATAATCCTTAGAAGAACAATAGGGTCTCTGCACTTTCAGTGCTTGGGCCCTAATTAATCATGATTGTTGTTTGTATGTCTTCATTTCAGTTCTTCAGTGCCATAACAAAACCATAAAAATATATATTTTAGCTATTTTTCAGATTTACATATTTCAATTTCATAACAAAATTACATCAAATGTAATTATGTAATATATAACAAAATTAAATTCATAAAACTTTAAATATTTAGTTTTTATTTCATTAATGATTATTCAATTTTGTTTTGAAACTGAAATGCGTTTTTTTTTATTTATTTTTTTTTTTTACATAAATTTGATTTCATCAATGCTTTTGCCTGCAGCAAAGTTTTGATAATCATTTGGAGTCACTTTGAACCAGAAACACATTTTGAGATTTATGCACTATAGTAAAAAGGTAAGTTTCAGCTTTCTAAAAGTGTAATTGTTATGTTTCTACTCTAAACCTTTTTAGAAATACAGTCATTTAAATGTTGGCTGATGTAATCCAGTGTTTTCCTTTTTACTGTAGTGCATAGATGGATGAATGGATGAATGGATGAATGGATGAATGGATGGATGGATGGATAGATCTGAACACTGAATGCTCTTTAGGAGCATGAGAAAAACTGAATGTGTGTGAAGTTTTGTCTTGGATCCAGACAGTGTTTTAGTGGAGAGCTGAGGTGGGCTGTTTCTCTCAGCTTAGGACTAGGAAAGCGATGTAATACTTTAATTATAGTCCTTAATCACTCACTCTAAAACCCTCATATTTCTCACCACCCAGACATGCACCAGCTCGTTTACAGTAGACTAGAGAAACACCACATCTCAGCACACACACTGATTCACACATCCTACACTCTAAAACATGTATCTTGATCACAAGTGCACATGGACTATAAGAAAGTAGAATCTCATCCATCACACAAAACATTGTTTTGCATTGTCTTAATGTGGCGTATTAGTAGTATAACCTAAAGCAAGCACCATAGAAAAGAGGAAAAAAGTTTCTGTTTTCTGTCATTTTAAGAGTCAGTGATGTCAGCAAAGGCTGCAGTGGGAAATGTGAAACTAAACTTACAACACCACAAATACTCTTCATTTGATTGTCATGTTTATAAAGGCTCTGTGATTTAAGATAATATTGCATGCAGGTCTAGTTAAGAGAGTCTAGTTATAGGCCAAACTTGACACATCTCTTCACTTTCCCCAAAACAGACAGAAGAATTAATGTAAGTGCTTTTATAAAATCGCAAGCGTCATGTTTCTGCCTTTTAACCCTTCAAAAAAATTGGCCTCATTCACTTGACTTTAAACTATTTTTATTTTATTTTTATTTTTTAAGAAAAGGAGAGATTCAGTCAACGTTGTAATCAGCGTTATGCCACAAATACTGTTGATTGAGCTTAACTTGAACTGAACCTGGAATATTCCATTAATATATTTTTCCAGTGAAGTCTTCAGGCAATTTACAGTATTGCATATTCAAAGTTCAAATACATTCAAATGCCACATTTTCATTTAGTTCAATAGAAATATGGATTTTACTTCCTATTTGAATGTTTTTCACTAAGGGATTATGTGTTATATGGGGGTTTATGGACTCTAAGGTCTTTTACATGTCCTACGAGTCATGAGAACAAAGATGCTTTTCAGGAAGGCAGATAGAGATGAGCACACAGGGCTGGGTGTGGGTGGGTGCGGGTGATTGCCTGATGTCCCAAGCGCTAAAGTAAGCGCTGAGCGTCAGACTCCAACTAATTGGCAACGTCATACTTGGCAGTAGGGTAAAGTGCTTGGTGTGAAAAGCCGGCTTTCGTGGTGTCTGAACAAATATGGCGACCCCGAGATGGTAAATGCCAATAAGCTCCTACCCCCACCAAGCTCTAATTATTACCATGGCTCATCTGATGCTGCAAATACCACTATGATTGGCAAGTTGAAGACACATGACTAACTGCAGCAACTTAAGGTTTCCAAATGCACAAATACGCACCCTAAGGGGTGGAATTGTGTTGGCTAAAAGGTGAAAGTTGGATTACTGATGAGCTGACTCTCAGTATACTATATTACAGGTCTCATACTTACAATGGCACTACACATCACAGGAGTCCTTTATTAAATGTAATCATAATTTAATATTCCTAGAAGAAATGTACATTTGTTGAACGCAGATTGAGAACAACACTTATTTTCATTATTTATTCTTGTTTTAATTTGGTTTCCCTGTGCCTGGAGCTAAAGTAACCACCACCCAAATTCCCACTTCTCCACCTCTTCCTGGGTGGCACTGCCCTGCTTACTGAGGGAATTTCTCAATGGGAGTTTTTTCCCTCCCCTAATCTCTAAACAAGCACTTTGGTCTGTCCCGCTTTTACTCCAACAGTTCTAATAAAGAGAGGACAAAAGGAGGCAGGCAACCCCTTTTAACTCACCCACTTAAGTGGGATGGCATCAAAACCTGCTTTATATGTGTTGTCTTTATAGATGCGAGACTTAAAAAAATTATTAAAAAAATACTGATATAAAAAAATGCAAATATACTTGGAGGAATGCATGTAATCAAATCTGGTACTTTAACATACATAAACAGATACAAGCTATTTTGGTAGCCACAGAACAATAGTGGCATTGTCTCTATAGCACTGGGTAATAAAACAGAGACGTCAGCCATGTAATCTGTGAATCCCTCCGTTTTTTTTTTGTTTGTTTTTTTTTAGAAGACCCAGCCACTCACACAGCATTGTTCCAGAAACATCACTTTGAAATTCACCTGAGCTCTGCACTGAACAGCCACCATCCTGATAATGCCAATATTACTGTACATAACCAGAGTCTCAGACATTCAGAATTGTGAATTTTGCCATCTTTAACAGCAAACTATGTCTATTAAAGTTTGGATATTTACAAAAACTAAGAAAGATTATTCATTTCTGTTCAACTATTCAACTGAATTTCATGTGAAAGAGGGAGAAAGAGACTGAAATAGCAAGCATGGGTATACGAAAACGTTTTGAATAGGCTATGTATCAATTAGCTTAAAAGCAAAACGCATAATGTGGTCACAATTTCCAAAAGGCTAATTCAGAGTATGAGCCAAAAAATTTGTAGTTATTCGTTGTGTTTTTAAGTCAATACTTGACTAATATGTTGTTTCCACTCTAACAAAAATCTGTATATCTGTATACATGTATATTCATTATATAGGCTAATATATATACACTACCAGTCAAAAGTTTTGAAACACTTGACTGAAATGTTTCTCATGATCTTAAAAATCTTTTGATCTGAAGACGTATGCTTAAATGTTTGAAATGAGTTTTGTAGACAAAAATATAATTGTGCCACCATATTAATTTATTTAATCATAAAACTAAAATATAATAATAATAAAAAAAAGTTTTTGAAATTGATGACTTGGACCAAATAATAAAGAAAAGCAGCCAATAAG
Organism: Myxocyprinus asiaticus; assembly: GCF_019703515.2. Lineage (NCBI taxonomy): Eukaryota > Metazoa > Chordata > Actinopteri > Cypriniformes > Catostomidae > Myxocyprinus > Myxocyprinus asiaticus. The sequence continues at coordinate 17,635,480 of NC_059366.1, forward strand.
TGCCCAACTTAGATGGGAACGCCTTCAATACTGTTTAAAAAGCATCCCAGGGTGATACCTCAAGAAGCTGGTTGAGAAAATGTCAAGAGTACATGTCTGCAAATTCTAGGCAAAGGGTGACTACTTTGAAGATGCTAAAATATAAACACAGTTTTGATTTATTTTGGATTTTGTTTAGTCACAACATAATTCCCATAATTCCATTTATGTTATTCCATAGTTTTGATGACTTTACTATTATTCTAAAATGTGAAGAAAAAAAAATATATAATAAAGAATGAGTAAGTGTTTCAAAAATTTTGACTGGTAGTGTATATATTGAAAATACCTTTCAAAAGTTTAGGGTCACTTACTCATTCTTTCTTTCTTTCTTTATTTATTTTACATTTTAGAATAATAGTAAAGTCATCACAACTATGGAATAACATAAATGGAACTATGGGAATTATGTTGTGACTAAAAAAAATCCAAAATAAATCAAAACTGTGTTATATTTTAGCATCTTCAAAGTAGTCACCCTTTGCCTAGAATTTTCAGAAATGTACTCTTGACATTTTCTCAACCGACTTCTTGAGGTATCACCCTGGGATGCTTTTTAAACAGTATTGAAGGAGTTCCCATCTATGTTGGGCACTTATTGGCTGCTTTTTTTAATTATTCGGTCCAAGTCATCAATTTCAAAAACTTGTTTTTTTTTTTTTTTATTCAAATTTTAGATTTATAATGAAATAAATTTATATGGTGGAACAATTATATTTTTGTCTACAAAACTCATTTCAAACATTTAAGCATACGACCTTCAGATCAAAAGATTTTTAAGATCATGAGAAACATTTCAGGCAAGTGACCCCAAACTTTTGAACGGTAGCGTACATTAATTAAATGCTGGGTGATTGTTTATATATATATATATATATATATATATATATATATATATATATATATATATATATATATATATATATATATAAGCATGTAAAGCATACTCTGACAAAGCTCGTTTAAAGCAAATTTTCGATATTTTAAAAATTAGCCTTGGCTGTATGTTGAGAGCCCTGTGATGGACTGGCCACCTGTCCAGGGTGCGGGATAGGCTCCAGCACTACCCGCGACCCTATATGACAAGCGGCTAAGATGGATGGATGGATGGATGTTGAGAGGTGTAAGTGAATAATTTAATTGCCTATTTAGGAAAAGTAAAAACATCTGCAGCTTTATTTCATGCGTATTTCTGTTTATTACTATTTTTATTGTTTTACCGTTCATGAATTAAATTAAGGTTATCGTTGTGAATCGATTTTGAAAGTCAAATAACGACTTGAAAAAGTTATGTTTAAGATAAAGAGATAGGAGAGAACAATAGCAATTAACGCAAAATTGTGAGGTTGTGATTTGAACTTTAATTTCTTTAATATATATATATATATATATTGCGAGATAAATATATATATATTTAAATATAGTGACTTTTAACTCAGTGTAAAGATTATCAACTACTTTATGTCATTTAAAATCAAGTGAGTTAGTGGAATGACATTCTAAATCACGTATGCAGGTGGACAAATTCAATTTTTAACCACTCCTTTAAGGACAAACTGCAAAAATACATAACTTAATTTAAATAGTTGAAAACAACTGTATATAACAAAACAACTGCATTTACAAAATACACAAGAGAAAATGGTTGGAAAAAGGAGGTCAGGAAAAACTTTTTTTTTTTTTTTTTCTTTCCCAATATTGGACAATACTGAATCTTGGAAATCAAACCCAGGCAATCCCTCCATTGCCTTGATCTACTCAGTGCTCATTACAAGCATTAAGGATTTAATACAGTTATACATTTAATCTAAAAAAATAATCAATTTAAATTAGTGCATAGAAAAAAATCCAATGTAGCTAGAAGACAATTGATTTTTCTCATGTTTCGACACTAATACATCAAAGTTCACTCGTGATGATGGTCTACGCATAAATATCTCATGTCTGCATAAGCAGGCCTAAACGCAAGTTATCTGCTTCTGTTGAACTACAATAGGCCATAAACAGTATTAGAACAATATCATGGTTTTTCTTTCTTTCAGAAAACAAAGGCCTATTTGTGACACTGAGCGGACTTTGGGCGAAATAGATGGCGTTGTGGAATAAAAAAGCATGAGAGCTATAACTCCGTTCCATCTCGAGGGTAAATGAGACTGTTCACACTAAAGCTGTTGTAGAAGTGTCCATTAAACTGTGCGCTCTGGCCGCCAGTAAAAGAGTTATAGTACATTCCACGGTTAACGTGTACACTGTCCTGAAGCTCACTCGGTCCACTTGCGTCAGGTGCTGAGCTGGCATGATACTGGCTCAGGGCGCTGATATTTCGGCTGGAGAGCTCGTTTACCAAACCTAGAGAGCCCTGTCTGCTAGTAGGAGCCGAAGGAGAGCTTAAAGCAGACATACTGTTGAAGAAATTGTTAAAGCATGGCGTGGGCGCGAGGCCTGCAGGCGATGCGCCTTTGTGGCTCTCATGGGCCGCATCAATCTCAGGAGATGCGGGTCCGGTGAGGTGAGGGCTGTCGGTGGGTTTGATCCCCGCAAGCTGTCGATCGTCCTCTGGTTTTGAGTTGCTGGCAATACCTGTGCTGGGATCAGATCTGCGCTTCCTTTTTCTCCGAAAGTTCCCGTTGTCAAACATCTTTTCACAGTTGGGGTCTAGAGTCCAATAGTTTCCTTTGCCTTAAAACAATACGAACAGAAAGTTGACATCAGGCCACACAATTAGCAACTTTGCATGCAGAATACGTTATTCACAGTGGAATTCTATACATTTAAATGCATAGCGCACTTGTTTCGAAGAGCTATGCAAAGGGGCACGAGCATCACTCACCTGGGTCGTCTTCATCACGCGGCACTTTTTTAAAGCAGTCATTCAGGGAAAGGTTATGCCTGATAGAGTTTTGCCATCCCGCTTTACTCTTCTTATAAAACGGAAAATTATCCGCCACGTACTGATATATCTGACTTAAGGTTAACTTCTTCTCGTGCGCGTTCTGTATAGCCATGGCTATCAGAGCTGAGTAGGAGTAAGGCGGACGCACGAGCTTTAAAAGTTCCTCTTGGCTCGCGATGGAGAGCCAGCCAAGATCCGGACCGGCGAACCCGGACGAGTTAGTGAGATATTGTCTCTGAGAGCCGTAAGCTGGAGGAATGAATGAGGGGCTGTTGTTTCCATGTATGTAGGACGAAGAGGAGTTAACACCAGGTCCATTGAGCCACAGGTAGGGGTTTGGGGACGGCGCGTAGTCCCCCAGGCCATATCCGGCTGGTCTCTGCGCCGCAGGTAGGCTCTGTTGGTGATAAACACTGAAGTTTTCACAATACACGGCCATATCCGGGGTCTCGTGTGCGCTTTTTGGCAGTTGCTGGAGAGGGTTGACAGCAGCGGAACTATTGTTATGGATTTGCGCGTCGATGGTGTTCATATCTCCAGTGCCTGCACAAGGCAAATGTCTCTCCTTGGAGCTAACGCTCTCTGTCTGCTGGGTCGTCTTAGGTTAAAAGCAACAAGTGTCTGCTTATTTTGCGAGGGCTGTTTGGTCATATATACACCCAAGTGCGGCAAATACGGCGTCTAATCTGGTATTCTTGTCTCCTGCAGCCAATGGATGCACAATCTCCACGAAGTAGGCGTGGTCCATAGACTGGGATTTCAGGGAGATGATTTAAGAAGTCATTCATAAACACTAGAGAGGCACAGACTACTGGCTAGTTCCAATGTAGAAAAACGACTGGGCTCATCAACATCTTAGATTGCATCTATTGTATCGAATGTTTAGTAGTGATCTTCCTGAATTCTTAGATAATCTGAGTTACCATCCTCATTACCGAACTAGTTTTGTTCAGTATACTATTTTTTCTACAGTATATGTTTATCATATTAGCCTAAACAGTCAATATCCTAAAAAATAAATAAAGAATAGAATTACACTACAGCTAAATACTGTATATATGTGCTCTTCACAGATTTTATACCAGATCATTTTTATTTCCAAAACACCCATGAAATGAAATAGCCAGTTATAGCCTACAGATAATAATTAATATTAGATTATGTATATTAATATATTTAATAATAATAATAATATATTATTTATGTATTAATATTTATATTCTTCTTGTTATTACCGTTATTATTTTTTGTTTTTGAGTGTTCTTGAAGTTAGTATGATGCAACTGATTTAACGAATGAGTGCGGTTTTAAGTCTGTAATTTGAAGTGAGAGTTTTTATTAAAAAAAAATCACCAAGCATTACAGAAAGTTGTAGTTAAAAAAAAAAAAAAAAAAATTAAACATATTTTGCTTGATTTGAAAAGTAGCATATACTCATTGAAGTTGTTGCTTCTATGTGATTTTTGTCAATTTAGTCGCACTCGTCTAACAAACAAACATTTAATTTTTATTTTTTATTGCAGCAACCGGCTGCATCGAGTTATCGAAAAAAGTAGAAAATAATATAGTTATACTTATTCTTTGCAGTTAATTTTTTTCCATATTTTTTTCCTTTTTTTTAATGTAATTATCACCTTTTTTATGGAGTCACAAATGAGTACCAACATTTCACACTTTCAGGAACATAATGATCGAAAATTCACTCTCAGGTTTAATTCTTTGATCTGTTTCTCTCGAATGCCGTTCTCATCATAGTGTATGTTAAGATTTTTAAAATGTTTTTTCTCCTTTTAATTTATTTAACTTTGTTTCCAGGCACGATCTTATTTTATTCATTTATTTTTTAAATTTTTTTAGATTTTTTTAATTTTTATTTTTGGCCAAAAAGGGTTTCAAAAACACAGATTTAACCCCAATAGGCTATAAAAACGCGACGGTTTATGGGATGTTGTAATACAATAGCCATGACATAATTAAGGCTTTTTAAATGTATACCCTACTCTGAGTGCCCATCTGAACAGAATATCCCTCATCCAAAGAGCACCAGTGGGAATTATTTTACACCCAAGTAGCACTCCTTGCATGCTGTGTTTGACTTTGACCCCAATATATTCAAAGTCTACTACCAAACGCTTTTCAGTGGTAGATGTTCTCCATAGATGTTCTTTCATAATATCACGAATAAAGGATGAAGTTATATATTTAAATAATATAATGAATCTGTTTCACGTGTGGCTTTTTTTTTTTTTTTTTTTTTGGCATAATGTATCCACGTCTGAGATAGTCTCAAGAAGACATGCCGTGCTGTCTGTACCACTACTCCACCTAGTGCTGAAAGAAGGTTAGTGAAGCACTATACGTTCAGTTTCCTCAAAGCAACGAAATCTGTTGAGGTCATCCCTTCTGTCAGAAGTTCAGAACTCTAAACTCTAACCCTAAACCAAATGATAATGGACGAGGTTTTGTTATGTCTCTGTTGTTATGCCTATTCTTCGCTACACAGGACATAAATAAAGAGTCGGGAATTCTAAATCAGGAACAAATTAACCTGTCTTAACGTTAAAATTAACGTTACACCTGTGTATCGAAAACAACATATCATCAGTCAATAACTCCACCCATTACTAAATAATAAAGTATCAATTTGTCTTTTACCAAATTAATATTTTACCCTTAACAGTTCTGTGGTTTCCACAGTCACTAAGATGCAAATGTGGATAGCCTACTTATAGCCTAATATAACCTATTAGACAATTTTCTTTATATGTAAATGAACATATTTATATACAGTAGCCTATATATACACTACTGGTCAAAAGTTTTGAAACACACTCATTCTTCATTATATATAAATATTATATATATATATATATATTTTTTTTTTTTCACATATTAGAATAATAGTAAAGTCATCAAAACTATGGAATAACATAAATGGAACTATGGGAATTATGTTGTGACTAAACAAAATCCAAAATAAATCTAAACTGTGTTATATATTAGCATCTTCAGAGTAGTCACCCTTTGCCTAGAATTTTCAGAAATGTACTCTTGACATTTTCTCAACCAACTTCTTGAGGTATCACCCTGGGATGCTTTTTAAACAGTATTGAAGGAGTTCCCATCTATGTTGGGCACTTATTGGCTGCTTTTCTTTTTTATTTGGTCCAAGTCATCAATTTCAAAACTTTTTTTTTTTAAATTAAATTTGAGTTTTATAATGAAATAAATTAATATGGTGGCACAATTATATTTTTGTCTACAAAACTAATTTCATACATTTTAGCATACGTCTTCAGATCAAAAGATTTTTAAGATCATGAGAAACTTTTCAGGCAAGTGTTTCAAAACTTTTGACCGGTAGAGTATATTTACAAGCTCGCACACAGCCCCTTTTTATGTTTTCCTAGCCTACATCCCGGCGTATTTTTCACAATTTAATCAAAAGATGGAGCTAGATCCATTCTGAAAATCACTGTAGCGCCGCTGAACACGCCTTGCCTCTCAAAAAAGGACGTTCAAAATGTTTCAGGGCTGAACGTTAGGTTAGTTCAAAAGTGATTCTGTAACAAAATGATTGCTGTGATTTTTTCCCCATCCCAGAGTTGAAATATTAAGCTTGAACTGAAAGTTAGGGACAGTGACAAGTTCTGTATTTTCTCAGAAAATGTATAAATCCATAAACCGTGAAAGCAATTATATTTAAATTTTTATAAGATCAAAATGTACTTAACTGATGAACAGGGACTTGTAAATTGGCTGAAATTCAGATGAAAAATAAATATCAAGATATTTTATATTTCTTTTGCATTACACAACAGAGTGAAATGTATTGTGTATTTGTTATTTATTTATTTATTTTGGCTATTTATTCCAATAAAAGTAATGGGAAACAAATGGCACTGTTAATTGAGAATGAGCGATATAGAATAAAATATGTACTATATAAAATATTCAAATATTTTTTAATATACTGTAGTTCTCTAACAGGGTTGAGACAATGCATGCAAGTAACAATATGGGAAGAAAATACATAATTCATATGTATGTGCACATGAGCATCACATCGTTAGTGGGCCTTACCTTTACCTAAAACATACTGTCATTGTTTTGCTACAGCAGAGCAAAAATCAAGGCCTGCTCTTGTATGTACATTGAGAGGTCACCCAACAACTGTATGAGTGTGTGTGTGTGTGTGTTACTCCAGGAAAACAACATAAGTGAGATTCACAACCTCATTATGATTTCTCCTCATGGCTCTTGGCATCTGGGTGACAGAGTAAAAGACATGAGAAATGAGAGGCGTGTGAGAGTCAGACAGGAACAGGCGAGAAGGGAGAAAAAGAGTAAAAGAGGCTGTGCGCCCCTCTTCTTGGAGTGCCATGACAGAGACAGATGGAGGTAGATATGTTCTGTGCTGCTCATTTACAATATACTGCCTCTCTCCCTTTCTTTGTCTCGTTTTTTCTAAGTTTCGCTTTGCTCTATTTTCCAATTTCTCCTCTTTTTCCATTACTGGGATAAAACCCCACCCATGCATTGGTCACAATTTCTGTCATGTTATGCACATATATTATTCCAAAGAAATTATTTTATTTATTTATTTATTAATCATTTTTTTAACAAAATGTTATTGACACGTGATGACATAAAATAACATATCATTATTACACAGCTCTCTGGGATACTTGATTTTGATTGGACAGTCACAGCATTGAGCAGTAAAATATTTTTTTCTGACTGCTAAAAGTTTTTTGACCATTGTCTCAAGCAACCGGTATCCTGCATACTGGTGCTGCTTCCACATCTCTCATATCACTCCACAGCCTCTCCATTTTTAAGCTAATTGGCACCATATTGTGACTCAAAACATTTATGCCGACTGCTGTAAAAATGGCTTTAGATTACTATAGTATTAATTTTAATGGTCAGCATAAAAATTTTGAAGTATGTCTAGAACTTTAGGAGTCCTCAGTTAAAGCAAGGGTATGAAAAAATTGTTCATAATAACAAAGTACAGCTGAGACACAAAAAGCTGGATGGGAGAACTTAAAATATATAAATATGTTAGTCCATAAAAAAGTAACGGATTACACATTAATAAAATAATAATAATAATAACATATAATTATATATAATTGAAAATATTATTGATTAATAATAATATTTCAATCAATAACATATTATTATTAATAATAATATATATTTGTAATATTGTTGAAGTGTTTATATTGTTGCTAAGCTGATTGTTTTCTATGTTGATAATATGATAATATTGAGTTGATAATTTCAGTATTCAATAAAGTCAATATTTAATGCACATGAATTTTGGTATGTAGCTATGCAATAATAACAATAATAACAATAATTATTAATTAAAAAATAATAATTATTATTATTATTAATGTTATTAATATTATTATTATTATTATAATCAGTTCTGTGCAATTTTTTCAGTTGTGTGATTGGAACCACAATGTAAAAAAATGAAAATGTGCAATTGTTGCTTTAAGCAGCTATTTCTACCTGATATGACCCTTAAATATTTTACTTTTATTTGTGCAACCTAGTGTAGCCAGGTTGATGCAGTCATATTAATAATATTAAAATAATATATTTTTTTTAAACCTAAATAAAACCAGTTAGTTTAGATTTGACCTCATTATGCAACTTTTAGTGGGTTAGCATTTTTTGTGTTTTGACATCTTGCACCAAGACAAAAAAAATTTGTGTCTATACTTAACTAACTCCAGTTCTGTACACATGGTAAACAAAAGTGACTCTGGATCTGGTTCTGATTAATGTGCTTGTGAGTGGCAGAATGAGCCCACACTGAGGACAGATAACCCACAGAGCGTTCAACACAGTAAGTCTTAAATATACATAAATACACACACAGAGGCTTGTATTGGGCAAAGAAATGTGAAGGAAATACCAGTTTGTTTGGCTAAGCTAAAAACATCTAGATTCAAAATAAATCCTCAGTGCAAATAGAAAGATAACAAGACCAAATGCTTTGTGTGTGTGTGTGTGTGTGTGTTTGTACAGTATATGTGTGAGCGCTTGTAGCAATGTCAATAAGAGCATACAGTAGGAGGGCAAGGGACACTTATGTACCACAGCCAACCTCTTTTTCACCTCTCACCATTCTGTATTGCGCTTCTGTGTGTCAATTCAAATTGAGCATAAGGCCAGTAACCTGAGGCATACCTGTGAAATGTGGATTGGTTTCCCAGCGCAAGGTTTGAGATGAGGTCAGGCTGTTACGCTGACTGTTTTTCTTCATGGAACTATTCTGAACTGTCTGCATCTTTCAGCAAATGGTCTGTATAAATACAACTGGCAATCACAGCTGTTATCAGACAGTTTTCTCATCACATTTCTCAATTTGTCTTGTAATCTAAATCATCATGAAAATGAAAAGACCTGCAATTATTTTCACTGAGAGCAACTGAGTGCATTGTGCAGTGGTTTAATGCAACCAGGGGATGGTGCTATGTGTCTCTACAGACCTCAATATCTGTACAAGATGACAAGTGATATTTTAACAATACACTGTGCTATAGTCAAAGGGAGTGTTAGATAGACTGATGTCAGACATTGCTAGTGCCATACTTACCCTCGTGCCCACTGTATCCTGTTTGTTTAGTTTTTTTGTTGTTGTGGAATACAATCTCCAAGAAGGACAAAAAACAGCATACAACTATCATGAAATAACAATTAATTATTATTTAATAATAATTAAATTAATAATAATAATAAAAAAATTACATTAAATTAGGTGATTTTCAGTCAGTTGTGTTGCAGCCCGGCAGGTGTTCCTGTGTTATTATTGTGTAATTACTAAAAAGGCAAAAGCAAGGGAACGGTTTCATTGTTAAACACTCTAAAACAGGCTGACCATTAAACTGAAAAAAAAGAAAAAAAGAAAAAAAAAAAATCAAGATAACAATTATGGCTGCTGCAATTAACTAATCATGAAAGTGTCAAATATAGCACTTCATGTAAATATCAAAATTTTGTATCTACAGACAAATCCGTTGACTACAGTACATAAGCCTATCAGTAATGTTGCGACAAAACTAGAATCTTTCATTATAATATACAAAAATTACAGCAATGAAGTAATTAAGGAACACGGTTCTCAGCTTGTTTTTTGGAAATGTTTTGTAGCCTACACAAAGTATATTGCATTTGCCCCACACAAAATAAGCATTTTAATGTAAATTCTATTAATCTACATTAATAATCTTGATTAATATATCAAGAGAAATAATAGACAATAGCGGGTTTTTGTCATAATCGTTCAGCCCTACTCTGAAAGACATTAATACTTTTACAACTCTCTGCTTAATATCGTCCTTCTCTACAATCACACCCACACCCACCCACACCCACACCCACCCACCCACTCACCCACCCACACACACACACACACACACACACACTGCTTTTATGACTTCCCCCCTCAAATAATGCCGCAGTCTCCAAACACACAAAACATTTCTTGTATAAGTCGCTGTGGCTGGACGTTCTACTGCAGATGCCACCTTAAAAAGGCTCATCAGTTGCCAAACAGCCTGGCACACAGAGTGGTGCCCTCTTTTTCTTTCTCTTGCTCTTAAAAGAGCACAGGAGCTCAGACTCCTCCACTCTGCATACTGCTGAGGCCCCACAAACAGACCTCTAGCCTATTTTTAGTGTGGATATGTGCTACGAGATTGTGTCTATGTGTAATTGTGTATGTTCATTAGTGTGTAAAGATTAGCAAAGGGTGTTTGTATGTTATGCAGTTTGTTATAAATTGTTGTGCAGATACAGCCATAAAATGTATTGAGAAGTTCATGTATTTCCAATTTTGGACACTTAGGTCACTCAAACAAATGTATAGTTTTATTGCACTAGAAACAAAGTACCAAACCAGTTGGCATCTGCGAACAAATTACCTAGACCTTTCCTCAGAACAAATTTCTTTGTCATTATTGTGATTACTTTTAACTGGTCTAAAGGTGATTGTTAATGGATGTATGCTGTCAGTTCCCCTCATGTTCACAAATGCCCCTAGCAGACCACAGGTGTAGTTTATCACATTAAATATGTTCCACAAAGTTTGCAACCATACAGTGTCAAAAATACTTTTTGTCTTCATTCTGAATATGTCAATTGTTCTATAATTTGAAACCTAACAAACTTCCTTCTGTAATTTGTGTTGCTTGCAGTGTGCTATATTTGCTGTATTTCTCTAAAAATATATGACAATTGGCTTGATATTTTGTTATATACTGCAAAAACATTCATACATTTTTAGATTTTTTTAAAATGGTAAATTTCAAAACTCTTAGTACGAATATCACAAAAGACAATCAAAAATTCAGTAAAACAAATTAAAAAACAGAATATTTTCAATTTACTTAAAACACACACACACACACACACACAAACACACACACACACACACACACAAACACACACACACACACACACACACACAAACACACACACACACACACACACACACACACACACACTGTTCTGACCATATGAAATAAGTGTAGCTATTTATAGTATCTGAATAATTTTGGCAGCACTGTATGTCTTCAATAAAGTTCTTTCTTTTTTTTTTTTCTTGTTTTTTTTCTTTTCCTTGGGTTAGTATACTCATGTGTGATTCAAGAAGCAAAAGTTGTGGCTAACACGCCCATTTGAGTGTGAAAACACAAAGATGCAATGACAGGGCATTGTTGTCTATGTAAAGTTTTACTGTGAGAGCGTGTGTATCTGTACAGTGTGTGGAGGCAGGTGCAGACCGGGTTCTGAATTAGCTCTTTGTGTCCTGTTAGTTTTAAAAGCACTCCTGCTCAATCTGTCTCTTTCTCTTCCTCCCTGCCTCTTCCTCTCTTTTCTCTCATTCTCTCTCCTTGTCTGTAGGAAGTTGGGATTGAAATGTTTGCAGCTGAAACAGTGGAAGGTCTGTAGTGGAGTCAGACATAGAGTCATATATCTGCAGAGCACGCTGCAGTTCATCTATCACTGACATATGTACATACACATGCACACAAATACCTTTTATAACTGCATACATTGTTTTCAAGCCTTAAGTCCTGGTGACAATGTGAGGTTGAGGTTGTCATGGTTACCAATAGCCTTGGTGCAAAAGAAAAGACACTCAACTGAATGGCTGTCAAATAAGTTAAAGCCAAGCCTGAATATCCTGTAGAAGCATTGTCCGATTTGTCTCTGAAACTAAAGGTTATTAGGCAGCCACCTTAACTAGTCAAGTCTATAGACACACATATCTGCCACATATTTATAGTATTTAATTCTTCCACAAAACCTTAAAAACTTCAATTAAACACCTACTTTTTAGAACAATGCATGTACAACTGTAACAGGTAAAGGATGGGCAAGGAGGAGGCAGGAACCGGCTGAACAGTCAACATAAAGGTTTAATGATATAAATGAACTTAAAACAACATAAAACATAAACAAACACAGACACTCATGCAGTGCGGCCACGTGCATCTCTCTTTCTCTCGAACTTTATCTCGCTTTCCCACTAATCAGCTGATTCAGCACCAGCCATGCACCATCACGGCCCAGCCACGCCCTCCTCGTGCAACAACCAATTTATTTTAAGGTGCCCTATAGGAAAGAGAACACACAAAGGAGATCTCCTACAAAATGTAAATGTTTCTCCTGGACAAAAATTTGATTAAATGGAGAGCAAATGGAATCTCTAGCTTATGTCTCCTGCTTATCGTATTTTACCCTAAAAACATTTCAGAAAGATCTCAACAATGTCTCAAAATATGCTCAGATTTGCTAAGATGCATTGCTAGGATTTTACAAGATTTAACAGTAATTTCTTACAATAAAATACTGCTTTCAAAATTTTCAACAATGCAGACTAGTCATTTTCTGTGACAACACCAGAAATGACCATAAAAAAGAAAAAAAAAACAATATTGCATTATGCATTGTGGGATAATAGTGTTTCGTTTGAAGTCACCATTATGTTCGTTAGTGATCCCTTTGGATGGGAACTTCGACTCATTTGAAGTTAATACATTTTCTCCTAGCTGATGCAATTGTCTTTTATGAACATTATTCTTTACACTACTCCAGGGAGCAAATTAGTTCAATTTAGAGCTTGACTAAGTTTGATCAAGATGCAGCCTTTAGTCTACACAGTGCACTTGCAAGGAAAAATACATAGTTGTAATTAAACAATGAGGTAGTGATGCTTGCAATGCCATGCTGTGATACAACTGATCTGTTATTGCACATAAACGTTTAGTAGAGTTGTCAACTAAGTACACACAGATATCAACACTCAGCATACAAAACTCAACAATGGTGACAATTAATAAACATTTCAGGTTATAAAATATACATTTGATAATTTTAATTCTACATACAGGACTGCTACATTACATTAATTTCATGGCCCTATTCACTGCGAAGTCACAGTATACAGTTGTGTATACAGTACACAGTATATAAATTGAATTAATACTACTCTAAAATATGCTGTGAATGTCATGCAGCTAGTAGATACATGTTAATATTTTGATTAGCAATTAATTAGTAGTTATTTTAAATTAGCCATAGTTAGTTAACAGTTCTCAGTGAGGCAGATCAAATTCAGTATTTACTGATTACCTAACAGTGAACTACTTCAGTCATCAGTTCACTATTACTTACTGATTGGTTAAGCATGTTTCCATATTAGTTAACAGTAGTAACTAAAGTGTTAATGTAGTACTACTCATTTGTCCTGCATTAATTCCTGCATAATTACCTATTAATGATGGACTATTATGATAAAGTGTTACCCTTAATGTCAACAGTTGGATCATTTGTTTCTATTTTTATATATCTTAAGGAATTGTAGGAGAAACACATGATACTACATTGATGAATGACACATTAAAGGTGCACTCAGTTAGTTTTAAGCTGACCCTTACTCGTCCTGTCTGTCACAGTAGTACTTGTGGCTTTGGACTATACTGTATACTGTAGGGGTGTAACGGTACACAGAAGTCATGGTTCGGTACGTACCTTGGTTTTGGGGTCATGGTTCGATAAGAGTTCGGTACAACAGGAAAAAGCAACAAATCCTAAATGCTAGGTTTCTTTTCATTTATTTTGACCAGACAGTAGTGCAAATTACAGTTTGTTCCACCTAGCGGCATTTAGTCCCCCCTGAGGTAGTTGGTACAGTAAAGCCTCCTTTAGTGTATTAAGCACTAAGCAGTAAACAGAATGCAGTCTCGCATAGGTCATATATTTTTTTTTGTAGGGCTGATAAAAAACAAAAGGTATTTGGTCACAATCAGCTACAAAACTTAAAAGCATCTCTTTTGTTATAAAAGTACAAAATAAAAAGAACAATGAAAAATAAAACTTGTGCATTAGGAGAAGGAGTGTTACAATTTGTTCCACTTAAACTATATGTTGTTTGTGTATATTCCTATTACCTCGGTAATGACTTTGGCCCTGTCTGCTCTAACATCTAGAGGCTGGTTAAAAGCTGCAGGGATATGTTTTTGGACTCCTGTCGTCTTTTTCTGCATAGCTCCGGTGATTGGCACATCTGGGTGATGTCGTCTGATATGTGTTAGCATGTTGGATGTATTTCCACTCACATACCGTACAGCTGCCTTAAAATGTCAACACACCATCCTCATCCTATCTACCACTCGCTCTCCACTGCTGCCATAGTTCACTGGGAACCCGAAACTTTCCCACACTGCTGATTTAAAACAAGTAGGCGGGTCTTCGAGCACTTACGTGTCATCTGAACTCGCCATTCTTGTTTTAGGTTGGTGCATAGATGGTGTCTTCTTCTTCTGCTCTTTTTCTTAATGTGGTGGTTAGCAAAAAGTGTTGCATTACTGCACGCCCCCTTCTGGATTGGAGTGTAGATCACCTGTGACTGATGTATTCTTCGTCTGACTGCATGCACCAAACCGTGATGTGAGTACCGTGACAGTTCGGGACGAATACATGTACTGTTACATCCCTAGTATACTGACACCTGTTGTCCAGGATACCGGAAGTTTGTTTACTAAGTGCTGCCACTGCACACCCAAGATGTTTGTTTATCTTCTGTTTTGTTCCATTTAGTCTGTGTTTTTCTCTGTCTCATAATACACACGATTGAATTCAAATGCATTTTCGCACATTGTTGCTCACTGCACTGTGACCGGGCAGCTGCATTTCACGATCACTCTGCCAGCTGAACAACACCTTGTGCTCATGCTTGACGGTTGTGTCGTGCCATTTATTCGTGATGCACGGCGTGAGAACTGTAGATAGTAGCGGTTTGTTTCATGACTCAAGCAGGGACCTCTTGTTTGGATGTTTCATCTTTCTACTTGCACTAATTCTTTTCGGACTATCTGATGGATCACACTCCTGTTTATCAATACCATACCATCACTCTGGACTATACTTTTGACTTGGACTCCATAGTTGTTTGCTTTAAGTATATTGTGTTTGTTGTTTTGTTGTTTGGTTTCCTTGTTTTGTTTACATGTAAGTATGTGAGGGTGGAGGTCCCACGGAGGTGGGGGGGTGTTAGAGGTAATGTGCGAGGCCGGAAGGAGTGATGTGTGTCGGTGAGTACAAGCACTGAAGTTTTGAAAAGAAGTGCTGCGTTCCATTCAACTCAGAAAGTCGGATTTTACATCTTCCTACTAGGAAAAGTGCAATGGAATGCATCTTGAAGTCAGAATTACAACTTGTAGGCTTGCGCAGAAATTCTCAACTCCAATTTTGCCGAGATGCAGGGGCATGATGTCACACAAACATGTTGACACTCAGGGAGATATACAAAGTAAGTGATAAACATTCACTTTATTAAGTAATATCAATAAATGAGTTCGTTTCCACATTACATGATATTAAAGCTTGTTTAACAAATGTTTGCAGAAACAGGTGTATAAACATTATAATCTCTTTTGATAATCGTACACCTGAAGCACAAATGCTAGCGCTGCAGCATTGTTTATCAGTTGGGTTGCTAGGAGACATCTCTAATGAGAGTCAAACCCCTGCTAAGTGAACGGGAGCGTTGCAGTTCAGAATATCGGGGAATGGAATGCATTTATGGTCGGAGATATCAAGTAGGAATATCCCACATCCAACTTGAATGGAACGCAGCATAACCGTGTACCCTGACAAAACGAAATTTATTGCAAGCAACATTTAAATTGTAAATATTATTAGATAGATTTTTCCAGGTATTATAGATCTCCTTGGTAGATTCATATGAAAAATTATGATTTTTGACGTTCATTACACAAAACAGTCATGCTGAGGTTAAAATTAGGCTTGCTTGAGCATTAAGTGCCGTTTCAAGTTCTGGCTTTCATGCGTGGATGTGTTTTTAAAATGTCAGTTGGTATTATTAGTTGACTGCCATGTAATGTATGATAGGCATAGCGTCTTATTCATTGTGAAACTGTGTTTTCTTAATGGCATGAATCGCACTGAAGACCTAGACTTAAAATGCACGGCCCGCGGCTGTATGGGACCCAGTTTGGTTCTTTTTCATAATTTGGACTAATGGGAGCATATACAGGTTGAACAGGTGTGATTCAAGAATTGAGCCTTGTGGGACTCCACACATCATGGATGTCCACTCAGATTCACAG
Source organism: Myxocyprinus asiaticus (assembly GCF_019703515.2). Taxonomy (NCBI): domain Eukaryota; kingdom Metazoa; phylum Chordata; class Actinopteri; order Cypriniformes; family Catostomidae; genus Myxocyprinus; species Myxocyprinus asiaticus. The sequence goes on from NC_059366.1 coordinate 17,652,073, forward strand.
TTACCTATGTTCACATAGTAGCCCCTCTCTTCTAGATATGACCTGAACCAGCTGAGAACCATCCCAGAGAGCCCTACCCATATTTACAGTCTGTCTATGAGAATGTTGTGGTCAACAGTGTCAAAAGCAGCACTAAGATCCAGTAAAATCAGCACTGATATTTTGCCTGAATCAGTGTTTAGCCGAATATCAAATAATTAGTGGTAGTAACTCAGTCAACTGCTTGACACAGGTTGTCATGTGCTATCAACATGGCAGCGCCCATGAGGGGGCGACCCGCTCCATATAAAATTAAAGGAATATTCCTGATTCAATACAAGTTAAGCTCAATCGACAGCATTTGTGGCATAATATTGATTACCATAACAATAATTTTTTGACTTGCACCTCCTTTTCTTTTCTTTTTTTTTGGAATTTCTCCCCTTTTCTCCCCAATTTGGAGTGCCCAATTCCCAATGTGCTCTAAGTCGTTGTGGTGGCGTAGTGACTTGCCTCAATCCGGGAGACGGAGGACGAATCTCAGTTGCCTACTTGTCTGAGACCGTCAATCCACACATTTTATCAAGTGGCTTGTTGAGTGCGTTACCGCAGAGAATAGCGTTAAGCCTCCACACACGCTAGGACTCCGCGGTAACGCACTCAGCAAGCCACATGATAAGATGCGCGGATTGTTGAGTGCATTACCGCGGAGACCTAGCGTGTGTGGAGGCTTCACGCTCTTCTCCGCGGCATCGATGCACAACTCACCACGCGCCCCACCAAGAGCGAGAACCACATTATAGCGACCACGAGGAGGTTAACCGAATGTGACCGGGCCAATTGGTTACTTAGGAAGCCTGACTGGAGTCACTCAGCACACCCTTGGTTTGAACTTGCACCTCCTTTTCTTTAAAAAAAAAAAGCAAAAATCTTGGTTACAGTGAGGCACTTACAATGGAAGTGAATGGGGGCCAATTGTTGAATGTTAAAATACTCACTGTTTCAAAAATATAGCCACAAGACATAAACAATATGCGTGTAAACATGGTTTTAGTATGATAAAATCGGTTACTAACCTTTAATTTGTAAAGTTATAACCAATTTTACAACTAATGAATGTAAGTGCTTTTATAAAATTATACGCTTCAAATTAAACCCTCCAAAAATTGGCCCCATTCACTTCCATTGTAAGTGCCTCACTGTAACTCGACTTTTGCTTTTTTTAAAGGAATGGAGGGACGAGTCAAAATAAATTTTTGTGGTAATCAACAAGATGCCACAAATGCTGTTTAAACAGCTTTTATTGGGTTACTGTTTTGACTGGAGTCCTAATCTAATGTGAGTGTACATCATTTTCAACATATTTCTAAAACATGCTATTCATTTATGTTTAAAACATTTTTAATTTGCAAAAAAAAAAAAAAAAAAAAAGTTACTGGGTGCTAGAGGTCTTCATGGGTCCACCCTAACCCGAGGACCTGAGACCCGACCCGGGACCCGTACGGGTTCGTATCCACATTTTATACAGTCAACCGGGTCCGGGTCCCATTCTATTGCTGCTGGTCCCAGGTCTGTTTAACATCATGTGTAATACCCGAGACGACCCGAGAAGATCCGGAGCGGAGCCACAACGAGCTGAGTGACATCAGAGGCAGAGCAGAGTTAAGGCACATGATAGCAAATTAGCAATGCTAATGTTAGCAGCCATGGCAATGAACGAGCAATCATTATTATAGTTCAAAAGGGCAAACAGTCGAAGTTATCTTATGCGAGATACAAAAAAAACAGCAAAGCTGATTCTAAACAAGACACGTTTGTCAATCGTCACTGTGACAGCAAGTGGACTTTTGAAGATGAAATAATAAGTGGATTAGCTATGCTGTTTCAATCAGCAAGAGAGGAATCTCAGAAAACCTGGATGCATTTTACCAACTTTCTTGGCAAGAAGGATGGATTATACGCATCACAGCCAGGCACAGGGGAGAAGGCTACTAACGTTACATTAGGTAAGACACAAAGTTTTGTTTTCACAACTTGCAAATTAACTTGTTAATATCAATCAGCTGGAAATTGGTGTCGATTGGGTCTGTGTCTCCCGACCGGGTCCAGGTCCCAGCGTTCAAATAATAGACGGGTCTGGTTCAGGTCTGACATTTCTTGGTTCTGCATGGGTACAGGTCCAAGCTTTCAAATAATAGATGGGTCCGGTTCGGGTCAGGGTAGTACTTTGGGTTCAGGCTCAAATTTTTGGACCCGTGAAGACCTCTACTGAGTACACCATAAACTGAGAGCTCCATTAAGCATTTTTAGCAATGAAAGTGTAACCTCTAAGTGATACATTCTGGGTCTTCTTCACTGTTTGAAGATAATGAGGAAATTAAATACTGCACTTTCTCAGGAGGACAAATTCACATTTGATCATTTAAGTCCTTTTTTCATCTATTGCAACCTCCCCACAAGTGTAAACACGTCCACAAATCCTTTCTGTACTCTTTCTTTTGCACCATCTGTGTAAACCACATAGAGATAACCATTGTAATAAAACTGTATAGACCTGTAAACCTGCAATGTCTTGAGTCTGTATCTCTTCTACTTCCTATCTCACCCATGAGAGAGACCTCTTCTCCTATCTGTGAAATGACTGAACTTCTGTCATGTATTCCCTGTTTTTGTCTAGACTTTATGTTGAAATTCTTGTTTAGTTACCCATTCCTGTTTCCTGTGTTAGTTTTGTAGTCCTTTGTAGTTTTATTTCATGATTGGTTCTCCCTGATTGTTTCCCCAGGTGTTCCTCATTCCCTGATTGTTTCCCCAGGTGTTCCGTGTTTTCCCTTGTGTATTTAAGCCCTTGTTTCGCCTGGTTAGTTTGTCAGTCTTCAAATGTATTGTCATATTCTGTACCTGGTTCCCTGTGTTTTGTTTTCATTTTATTCTGAGTTACCTTGTTCATCTTTTGTTTACATTAAAAGCTGCACTTAGATCCTCCATCCTCGCCTGCCTCGTTACAGAAAGACTGACCAAAAATGGATCTAGCGGCTGTCAGAATTCTGCTCCTTAAGCAAGGGGACTGTCCAGTTGAGGATCACATCCATGAGTTTTTAGAGCTAGCGAATTTAGTGCACTAGCCAGACCGCTCTCTGGTGGTTTTCGTCCGATCTGAATAGTGCACTGAAGGAACTAATGCCTCTGATTGATCCTCACTGGACACTCTACGAATATGTGGAGAAGGCTCTGGAACTTTGCAGTTCCCTTTTACACAAAAGGGCCATGAAGACCCTACCTCACAAATTGTCAGCGTCCATGCCTGCCACGGCCAACAAGCCAACGTCCACGCCTGCCACGGCCAACGAGCCAGCGTCCACGCCTGCCACGGCCAACGAGCCAGCGTCCAACCCTGCCACGGCCAATGAGCCAGCATCCACGCCTGCCATGGCCAACAAGCCAGCGCCCACGCCTGTCACTGCCAATGAGCCCACGCCTGCCACGGCCAATGAGCTGTAAGCCCGACCACAGAGGTCGTTTCCGAGTCTCCGCCAGTGTCCACGACCACAGAGGTCATTCCCGAGTCTCCGCCCATGCTCACGACCACAGAGGTCGTTCCCGAGTCTCCAGGGAAAGACCTCTGTGGTCGTTCCCGAGTCTCCGCGGTCGTGAGCACGGGCGGAGACTTGGGAACGACCACAGAGTGTCCAGTGTCCACGACCACAGAGGTCGTTCCCGAGTCTCCGCCCATGCTCACGACCACAGAGGTCGTTCCCGAGTCTCCAGGGAACGACCTCTGTGGTCGTTCCCGAGTCTACGCCCGTGCTTACGACCACAGAGGTCGTTCCCGAGTCTCCGCCCGTGCTCACAACCACAGAGGTCGTTCCCGAGTCTCCGCCCGTGCTCACGACCACAGAGGTCGTTTCCGAGTCTCCGCCCGTGCTCACAACCACAGAGGTCGTTCCCGAGTCTCCGCCCGTGCTCACGACCACAGAGGTCGTTCCTGAGTCTCCGCCCATGCTCACGACCACAGAGGTCGTTCCCCAGTCATTCAGGACTCTTTGTCTCGAGCCTTCCATGGCTCCACCTTCTACGGCTTTGCCCCTTGAGCCTGCTATGGCTCCGCCTTCCACGGCTTTGTCCCTCGAGCCTCCCATGCTCCGCCTACCACAGCTTCGCCTCTCGAGCCTCCCACGGCTCTGCCTGCCACGGCTCCGCCCTCAGAGTCTTCCACAGCTCCAGTCTCTAGTCTGTGGCCACCTCCCAGGTCTCCTGACCCTATCTTGACCCTGTGGTCGCCACCCAGGCCTCATAACCCTGTTTCAACCCTGTGGCCTCCAACTAGGCCTCCTGATCCAGTCCCTACTCTGAGGTGGTCCCCTGGGTCCACTGGCCATCCGTCTGATCTGCTCTGGTCTCTTGGGTCTTCTGGCTGTTCACCTGATCTGCTCTGGTCTCCTGGGTCTCCTGGTCGTCCGCCTGATCTGCTCTGGTCTCCTGGGTCTCCTGGTCATCCGCCTGATCTGCTCTGGTCTCCTGGGTCTCCTGGTCGTCCGCCTGATCTGCTCTGGTCTCCCTGGTCTCCTGGCCGTCTGCCTGATCCGCCCTGGTCTCCTTGGTCTCCTGGCCATCCTCTTGATCTGCTCTGGTCTCCTTGGTCTCCTGGCTTTCTGCCTGATCCGCCCTGGTCTCCTTGGTCTCCTGGCCATCCACCTGATCTGCTCTGGTCTCTTGGGTCTCCTGGCCGTCCAACTGATATGCATTGGTCTCCTTGGTCTCCTGGCCATCTGCCTGATCTGCTCTGGTCTCCTGATCAGCTCTGGTCTCCTTGGTCTCCTGGCCATCCGCCTGATCTGCTCTGGTCTCCTGATCAGCTCTGGTCTCCCTGGTCTCATGGCCGTCTGCCTGATCTGCTTTGGTCTCCCTGGTCTCATGGCCATCCGCCTGATCTGCTCTGGTCTTCTGGGTCTCCTGTCTGTCTGCCTGATCTGCTCTGGTCTCTTTGGTCTCATGGCCGTCCACCTGATCTGCTTTGGTCTCCCTGGTCTCATGGCCGTCCGCCTGATCTGCTTTGGTCTCCCTGGTCTCATGGCCGTCCGCCTGATCTGCTCTGGTCTTCTGGGTCTCCTGTCTGTCTGCCTGATCTGCTCTGCTCTCTTTGGTCTCATGGCCATCCACCTGATCTGCCCTGGTGTCCTTGGTCTCCTGGCCTTCCACCTGATCTGCTCTGGCCTCTTTGGTCTCCAGCTTCATCTTGGCCCTGCCTCCCTTACCAGCCTTCCTTGGGTGTCAGGAGCCACCCATTGGGTGGGGGGGGGGGTATGTCATGATTATTATGTCATGTTTATGTTTATTGCCTTGTGTTTTGCCCATATCATCTGTTTTCCCCGGACTACACTTCCCATAATTCCCTGCCCTCCCCAATGCCAGCTGTTCCCTATTGTTCTCACCTGTGTTTCATTCACTCATTAACCCCTGTGTATATAATGCCCCGATTTCTACCCAGTTGTTGTCCGTTGTTATTTGTTTTGCTCGTGTTATGTACTTTTGTTTTAGTTCCTAGTCTCTCCATGTTCCAGTGTTTACCCTGTTTTTGTACTTTTGTCTATTTTTTTCATTAAATTAAGCTGCATCTAGAGCCTGCTCTCGTGACTTCCTTCAACGTTATAGCAACAGCGCCTGCCCACATTTCAGCTATCTTGGTTCCAAACCAAACTAGCTCTGAAGTGAATCACACAATTGCAAACTTTGATTTGAAGCAAAAAAGTAATTGAAAATTAGACAAAAAGACAAAGGTACAAGACTTTGTACTTAACATGAGGGAATTAATTACAATCCCAAGATGCATTGTGAATTATGTAATTATATAAAAAATGATGGAAAAATATAAAAGTATTGATTTGAAATTTGTTGATTATAAGTATATATTAACAATACAGATTAAATATAAATGTATATTTTCATTGCAAAATAATCTGATATAAGCAAATATACTGTATACTCAGTGTATATATTATACGTTCGCAGTGCATAGGAGTGGGTGGTTGCTGCTGGGTTGATTTGGCATGATTGGTTCAAGACGATTCTCTGATTGGTGTATCGTTTCCCCATTTAAAAATAAACATGATTTTTAAAAAATGATGTGGAAATAATGCAGACCGATGGCTTCAACATAAGCATATACCACTGATTAACAACCTTGCAGCTCAAAGTAGGTCTGTTTAAAATGGTTATCAGTTTTTGAAAATCAATTCCCCTATGGAGAAACTGAATGGAATTTTATTTTTGGACTTGTATATGCCAGCCAAGCAACTGCCATTGATATGCCATTTCTTATTTCATTGAGTGAACAAAAACATCCACTGCATTTCCAGTTTTAATATTTCATGGTCCATGCATGATTGAATTATTTAGCATAATCTTACCATATCTGGGCCAGGAAGGCAGAGTAGTAATAAGCATGGACCATATACAGACAGCAAACATTTTAAAAATGAAATTGTTTCAATAATTCTGCTGGGACTACCATATAAAAAGGAGAGTGTGATAGAACAAGAGAGAGAGTAAAATTCATCATGTTTGCCCACTCCTGAAAAGGCCTTGCCAATCATAACAGTGTTAGCTGCTATTCTGACTGAGAATGAAAAGAAGAGCGTGATGGGGTGGTGGGGGGCAGTCCACAGATCAAAAAAAGACAGCTCACATCCTTACAACCCACGCCAAATATCAATCTAAAGACTGCTTGGTCAGGCACCACGGCAACCAGGGTTAAATGAGACTTTATCCACCAACGGAAGAGAAGAGCTTAAAAGCCTGTTAAAAACACACACACACACACACACACACACACACACACACACACACACACACACACACACCGTAGACTACTGTAGATATAACACGTATAGGCCCCAAATTCTGTCCTTTACCCTTTTTTAGAAGAACATATCCTATTTTTGGCAGCCATGTGGGGATCAAATTCAAAAGAATAATTTTAAGTTGCATTATTTATTGTGTCATGCATTGATCACAAAGATATTCATTGGATGTTAATGACTTCCTATTTACAAGATGATTTATATTGTTTCATGTGTGTTTAAATGTTATATAGCATCTCATGTTTTACAGTATGTTCTCTACCTCTCTCTTGCTTTTACATCTTGCTGACATCATAATTCCACTTCATCTTCTAATTTTTGTACCTACAACATTAAAACCATTATTCTTATTTTATTAAGCTTTTTGTAAACGTCAAGTACAATATAACTGTAGATGAAAAAGATAAAAATATTTAAGTATTAGGCATGTAATGATACAGAAATTTCATGATATGAAACGATGCATAGCCTCATGGTACAATACGATACAATACGAGACGAGCACCCACAAATGTTTCACTCAAACTAATTCAAGGATTCGACAACTCGAGAGGAACCTGACCTCTGGTTTTATGATATACTGTATGTACATAATCCAATATTTTTTAGTGGCCTGAGCAAAAACTGATCAGCACATATCATTTTTTTGCCCTCTTCCCCCTGTTTGACTTTGCATGTAAACTTTACCACAATTATTACCGGCTTATAACACATGTGCAAGTGTTGTTCTCAAAGCTGTTTACATTTCGAAGTCAAAAGCAGATAATTATAAGTCTCATGTAATTGCAGGTTTTTTTAATAAGCTGTTTTTTGATAGTAAATAATCATAAATTATGAGCGTCTTGCTGTGCATGTCATGCTCAGTGTCGACTGGGAGAGGTGGCTGTTAAACTTACTGCTGCTGTTTCTGCCTCACAAATCCACTGATTTGCATGGTGATGTCGGCGTAAATAAAACGAAATGTACTGTTGCACCGGGATATGACACAGTTGTTTGGCAAATTCTACAAGATGTACCGCTACAATGCAATCTGTTTGGCGTTTGCCATTGATCTTCTCACCTATGTACTGTACGTTTTTTCTCTGTTTTTCTGTGAGAGCCCAGCGCCGCCTCTCGTGGGAGGAGACTGTTCCGCAGCTCTCAATATTGCACTGCTTGGTTTTAATTACACTATAATGTGTTTGTTCATGTATCATATGATACATATGCTATTGTATAGTGAGCGTGTTATCGTACGATACAATATGATATTTTTTACACCCCAATTAAATATGTAGTTTTTGTGCTTTATATGCATCACGGATGCAGAGACAGGACCCAAATGCAGAGGTAAAAAAACAGGGAATTTATTAAATACAAAAAAATAAAAGGGAAACTCAAACTTCCACAAGGAGGAAAAACAATAAACAAACTACCTGAAAGGGTAAAAACTAAGGAAATCTAATCCAGGCTGGGGCAGGGGAAACAGGAAACAGGACCGACTGGACTGAGGTAGGGATGGGAATAAAAAACAGGACCAACAGACCAGCAAACACGGGACCAACTGGAACATTAAAGATCGACTTGATACAGCAGCACACAAGACTGGAAACAAGACGAACTGGCACTGGACAGAAAACACGAGGAGACTAAAATAGGGAGAGAAATCAAATGGGTTAACAGGGGACAGGTGAGGCAAATGAACTAATAATAAGCAAACAAGGAGGCGGGGTATGATGTAAGACAGAGAGACACGCGGCGATACAGAAACAAAACAAAGCCACGTGCTTTAACAAGACAAAACACCCGAATGGCATGAGCACACATCGGCAAGACAATAAGGCAATATACGCCCATGCCAACTGACAAACAAAGCGATGCCACTCATTCTCACACTAAATGAAACCTAGCTTACATCGCGAGGCAAACGCCACACATTGCATGCAACAGGAGACAAAAACAAGACAGGACACCTGTGCGAGAGTTCGGCCACACACACACCCGACACCTTAGACCGATGTGACCGAACCCCAGCACAACATGAAGACATCTTACGACCCGGGCGCGCAACGTAACGCGAGCACGACATGCACCCGTGTTCGGGACAGACAAACTATTGACGCAAGTGCATTCTGCCAAGATGACATAAGCGTGATGCACCCACGTCAATAACAGACAGACATGGAGCACGAGTGTTCAGATCCCAACACGACCGAAACCGAACCAGACAGGAAGTCAGGATCCAGACACCGTGCTCCTTACATGAAACAAGACGGACTGAAGAGCTCACGGCAGGAAATACAAACAAAACTGTGCACTCACACAAAGACAGACAATGAAACACAAGACAGACATGGGACGATGATGCCACAAAAACCCAAAGTGACAGGACCATGACAGCTTTGTGTAGAGAGGGTAATGGACTCTGATGATGATGATGATGATAATGAAGAAAGAGTGAGAAAAGCTGACTCCCATGTGAATGCTGTAACTCCCTTTGTTAGCCACTGTCTTATCTTATCTATCACTGTCTATCTATTTCCTTCCTCTTCTCTCATTATTGCAGAGCAAACCTACTCCCTTATGCAGATCATTAAGTCACAGTATCTCATTACAAAGGAGGCATGTTGCTTTTTTCCTCATATATGAGTGAGTTTGTGTCCAGTTAAAAGGCTGAAGTCTGATAATGGGTATTCAGCACTGGAAAAGTCCATGAAAGGAAGATGAATCACTGAAATGTTTCTGATGCACATCTTTCTGCTGGGAATCTGTACAGTCTGTCTATTCAGTCAGTCTTGCCATCTCTATTCCTTCTGTTTATCCCTCGGCTGTTCTCAGAGTATCGTTGTATCAGTGGAACACGGAAGGGTTTGCATCTATCTGATTTGTTAGCCCTGGTATCTTGGTATCAATACTAAATCGATACTCAGGCAACAAATAAAAACAGAGCATAAAGTCTTACAGATTCTGTGTTTTCTGTTTAAATGTTCTGGATTCCATGTTAAATGTTTTGATTAAATCTTATGATTAATATATGCAGCTTTAATCAAATAAAAATATAATAATTTTTAACAAAAAATTGAAATTTTATGTTTGGCAAAAATAATAATAATAATAATAATAATAATAATAAAAGCTACACAACAGAGCATTACAGTATTGATGAAAACATTCATGAAAAAATCTGATTACCTCGGGCACAAGGCTGCTATGGCTGAATCACAACATGCTGATATTCAGTACACTTTTGTAATATTGCTTACAGATGATAATAATCAGAATAATCATAATACAGCCATTTAATATTATACTACTGTTATTATGAGTATTATTGCTACTTTTTGAATATATATATATATATATATATATATATATATATACACACTAGTTAGATTTTTCTGTCTTCAATTTTCAGGCATAAATAGAGCTTTCATTTTAGCAGGAATTTTATTTTGACAGATGTTCGAGTTCTTCCTTTCTTAGATGGGTTATTTATTTCATGCTTCCCATTAATGCTGTAATTAGGGATGGGCAGCTGAGGATGGGCGATACCACTTATTTTCTTTTTGATCTGATACCAATAATTTCAAGTCCAATATCATCAAGATACTATTAAACTGAATTTGTGTGTGTGTGTGTGTGTGTGTGTGTGTGTGTGTGTGTGTGATTTCTTGGGGTAAAATGGGTAATTTAAAATATAATTTTTAGTAACAATTCAAGTCATTATTTTGTTTTATTTAATTATTTATTTTTACATTTGTGAGCCTAAACAGAAAACTATTAGACTTCTGTTTTGTTTACCCATACAAAAATGAACATGGTTTCACTACAGTAACTATAGTTTAACCATGGTATTTAGTTAAACCATAGTTATCACACAATTAACCTGTCATGTGTATTTTGTTGATTCATGTCTTGTATTTTGAAAAGTTTATTTCCTGTGCCCTTGTCAAGTGATTTCATGTTTTCCCTCCATGTTCATGTGTCATGTTTTCATTGGTTTATTGTTTAATTAGCTTGTTATCAGTTTTGTTTGTTCATTGGTTTATGTTCTCCCATGTCTTGTATTTAAGCCCTCATATTCGCCATTGTCTTTTGTCAAGTATTGAATGTGAGTGTAGATGTTTGTGTCAGGCCACTTTTATGTCAAGCCATGTTTTTGTCAAGTTTTTAGTCATGTTTATGTTTCACGTTTGTAGTTTGGGTTATAGTTTTTCACGTTTGTAAATAAACTGCACTTGGGTTCTTCATCTTCACGTCTTCATTATTGCCATTGCCAGCAGTGCCAGCATGTTACATAACCATGGTTACTACTACAATATTACTATAGTAAAAACCATGATTTCTGCGCCCCCCCCCCCCCCCCCAAAAAAAAAAACATGGTTACTACAATATTACTTTAGTAAAGCCATGGTTAACTATTTTTTGTTAATTACTTAACAACAATTACACACAAGTATAAGAAATCTTATGTCACCAAATGAGAATTTACTCCAAAAGCAGTGGTGTAGTAGTGTCTGAAAAGGTGTGCAGAAGTTTCTTGCTGGCATAGTGTAGAGTACACCGCTAAGAACCATGGTATGGTAACTTGATGTTAATAATGTATTTAAATTAATAGGTGTCATAAATGTTCCTTTTATTAGGCTACTATGAAAATTGTTTCAACTTTATTATTACTCTAATAAACTAATTCATAATGCGCAATAAACTGTTAAGCATTGTAGCTAATATGAGTGTAGCCATGTTCATGTTAACACAATTTCTTGTATTACAATATATAGCCTACAAAAATATGAATGGTTATTTGTTTTATTTGTGTACTATTATGTGCTTTTCAGTGTATAGTGAAATTGTATGGGGGGGGGGGGTATGTACACAATGGTACACTTTGGTTCTGACTAAAAACTTTAAAGAGGCCCTATTATGCTTTTTGGGATTTTACCTTTCCTTTAGTGTGTAATATAGCTGTTTGTGCTTGTAAAAGGTCTGCAAAGTTACAAAGCACAAAGTCCATGCAAAAGGGAGTTATTCTCTCCCACAGACAACATTGCTCAAGAAATACAAGAAATGGCTGGATTGTAGTCCAGCCATTTCTTCCGTAAAGTATCTACGTCACTATGTAACACATTTGCATAATGCCTCTAAGGGCTACTTTGGTCTGCCCTCAAACAAACTTAGTTATAACAGAGGCCAGGATGAGTTGGGTTAGTGTTGTTGCCATGTCGAGAAGATGCTGTTTTCTTCACTGCGAAAGCAAAACCTCTTTGTTTGTACTTCCAAAGGCAGACAAATTGAAGAACTGTTTTTTAAGTTCATACAGTACAAGACAAACACTGTGTCTGCATTGCTAACAATTCACCTTTTCACATAATCTTTTCTTTTTGTGCTGTCTCAAAGAAAATATGAATAAAATTTGAATTTCTTTTCATCACTGATGTATCTGTAAAATGAGCATGGCCAACAAAAAGAAAATACACAAAATTATTTACAGCCCTCAAGTTGTCCCTAATACCCCCCCACACCCCCACCCCCCCACCATGAGAATCTTAACACAATTTTCAAGAATCCTAATGCTGCTCTTTTCCATACAAAAACATATTGTATGGGAGTACTGAAAAAGTAACAGCATATAGTTATGAACAACATATGGGTTAGTAAATGAGTGAGTAAAAGTACATTTTACATTTTTAGGTGACCTACTCCTTTAACTGGTGGCACAGACCTGACAAGGACATACTCAAAATGAAGAAGACTTTTAGAAGATGACGTACATAATGTAGAATTAATTAAAGACATAAAGAAATTATTTAGAAAATCTCAAACTGATTGTAAATTATAATCTAATAATATTTGCTTTAAAAATATATGACACTGTCCTTGCTACAACCTAAAAACTCAGTGGAAGCCAGAAGTCACAAGTCTTACCATGTTCTAGTTTTAATCTGAGGGTGATAACGCTCTACTTTGTGTTTTATAGATCATTATCTTAGACAATGTCCGGGGCGTGAAGGTGCGTGCCTGGCGCTGAATCAGCTCAATCAGCTGGGAGAGGGATAAAGAGGAGCCAGGGACGCCAGTGAGAGAGAGAGAGAGAGACACATGTGCCTGTGTGTGTGTGTCGTTATGTTTCAGTTCAGCGTTGTATGTCAAATTAAAGTTCTGTTGATTGTTCACTCCGGCTCTCGCTTCCTCCTTGGTAGGGAAAGCAGAGTCTTCCACAGTGGTGCCGAAACACAGGATAGGAGGAAGATGCACTGTCAGAAAAGCCCTCGCTGCTGGGGGAGGGTCATGACACCGAGGAGGTATGATATGGTGGTACTGGAGAGGTTTGCCCGAAGGCGGAGGAGCCCACTGCCATCTACCAGGAGACGAAAGAGCCGCTGCTGTCTGCCAGGGGGCGGGGGAGCTTGCTGCCAGTCACCAGAGGGTGGAGAATCCACTGCCGGTCGCCAGAGGACGGAAGAGCCGCTGCTGTCTGCTGGGTGGCGGAACAGCCACTGATGTCTGCCGGGAGATGGAGGAGCTTGCTGCTGTCCTTCAGGAGGCGAGGTCCAGTGCCATCAGCATCAGCTGGTGTCGCGGAGGACCGCTGCCCAGCTGGCCGAGGAATGATTGGCGGCGTGGTTGGGGACCGGTGTGTTATTTTTCTCTCTCTCTCCTCTCTCTCTGTCTCTCCCCCCCTGCACTTTCCCTCTCCCCTCTCCCTCCCCTTGTCTCTCCCAAGGTCCAAAGAGGCGGGGAAGACCTGCCGGAAGAAGGACGGCCGGAAATGCAACACCTCCCCTCCAGGAAGGGAGGGGAGTACATCAAGCCGGAGGTTTCCCCCAGCCTGAATCAGGCGGTGGAGGAGTGTGACGAGGAGGAGGTCATGGCCGGGCTGTGAGAGTGCGAGCCCGGTGGTGAATCAGCACAATCAGCTGGGAGAGGCATAAAGAGGAGCAGGGGATGCCAGTGAGAGAGAGAGAGAACCACATGCCTGTGTGTGTGTCGTTATGTTTAAGTTCAGCGTTGTATGTCAAATTAAAGTTCTGTTGATTGTTCACTCCGGTTCCCGCTTCCTCCTTGGTAGGGAAGGCAGAGTCTGCCATGCATACGAATCACGTACTGTAATGACAAATTTTCAATTCAAAATGGAGAATTTTGCCAAATGGTGAATATAGTTTGCACCCTTGGAAATTACTGTCGGTTGGTACAACATTTAAATCATAAAACAGTGGGCAAACATTGCATGTTTAGTTAGATACTAACATCTTACATGACACTAACACTCTTAACCTGAACTGCTTGCTGATGCGTGGCGCTGGAATATAAATAATCCACAAGGTTCCCGCTCAGCTTCTTAAATTTGAGTCCCGCCTTCATCGATTTGACTGGCTATTTCAAATCACATTGACGAGCGTTGTTAGACTACAGAGCATGCTAAAAAATTTAACTTTTTTTAAACCATTGTGTTATTCCTGCAACAACTTAATGACAATTAGAAAGCGGTGCATAATGGACTGCAGCACAACAGCAACAAGGATATCAATTACTGGCCATATCTGATTACATTTATGCATTTGGCAGATGCTTTTATCCAAAGCGACTTACAGTGCTCTTATTACAGGGACAGTCCCCCTGGAGCAACCTGGAGTTAAGTGCCTTGCTTAAGGACACAATGGTAGTGGCTGTGGGGGTTGAACCAACAACATGTTCAGTGCTTTAGTCCACTACACCACCACCACTCCTATTATTAATCCTGATTATTGGAGGGGTCTTGTCCTTCTCAGTGTATTTTGTGGTTACGACCCTGCAAGGCACTGATCCCTGTTGTTTGAACGAGTCTTGTGATGGTGCTTTCGCTTGTCTGCTTGTGTCTTTCAGCATGCATTCCTTGAGCGGAAGAAGAAATAGTTCCCATCCTGCACAAGTACTTGCTTATATAGCCTAATCCTTTTTATTTCATTTTGAAGCTCGTGATTATTGTTCATGTTCATGGTAACCAAATAATAATATACCTAGTTTAAAAAAAAAAATTGAATCAATATTTTTGTGTGAGGATCGGTATTTTGGATACAACATCAGTATCGGAAGTATTGAGACAAATGTCTCCTGAAGGGATCCAATCAGTTTTGGGTGAGAACAGACAAAAATGTAACTCCTTTTTCACTGTGCATTTTGCCATTTCAGTCTCTAGACAAGATTGTGATTTCAAGCTTGATTGCTTGAGTGTTAGATGGAACTAGGATGTGAAATCAGTTTTGAAATCATGATGGCCAAGGAGACTGCTGATGTCAAGATTTATAGTGAAAATGGAGTTATATTTTGGTCTGTCCTCACCCAAAACTGATTGGATCACTTCTGAAGACTTCAGAATGGATTTAACCACTGGAGTCTTATGGATTACTTTTATGCTGTCTTTATGTGCTTTTTGGAGCTTCAAAGTTTTGGTCACCAAAAATACTTACTTGCATTGTATGGCCCTACAGAGCTGAGAAACTCTTTTATACATATTTGTGTTCTGCAGAATTAAGAAAGTCATGCACATCTTGCAAGGCGTGAGGGTGAGTAAATGATGAGAGAATTTTCATTTTTGGGTGAACTATTCCTTTAATTTGAACTGCATACTTTAGTTCAGATTATTTGGTCTTGGTAGAATTTGATGATAAATATCTGAGCTCATATTGAAATCTCTGGCTATGCAGTCTTCAATCTTTGGTAATTCTACAAGAAATTACAAGGACCTTTTTCTAAGGAGAAAAATCTGAGAAGCAGTATACTTGTACAAAAGTCTCCATTTGCTTTCCATTTAATCTCATCGATGTCTTGGAGAACTATTTAGATATTAAAACGATTTTCATTTGTGTCTTTTCTTTTGTATGGGATGGTGCACAGATCTAAATGTTTGTGGTCATATTTACATGATATTAGTCTCTTATGAAAATCTGTCGCCCCATTGCTAGCTTGTGACATGCTGCATTTGTTATTGGATTTGTATGCATGTGTTGAATTTGCAGTCATGCTGAAGAAGCCTTCAAAAATAAACATCTCTATGTGGTTTGAGTCTGTATGTGTGACTGTGCTCATGATGCTGCAGTAGCAGTTGCATGTACTCACTTTTTGTGTCTCTGCCTTACCTGCATGAGTTCTCATCACTGAGCTGGGTCAGCCTGTTAAGACTCCTGTTGTCTTTCTGGTGCCCGTGACAGGATGCAGATATACACCTTTGACAGCACAGAAACAAAAAAACAGTCAAGTTAGCAAAGGCTTTTACATGTGGAATGTGGAAAATCCAAAGAACCAGACATAATATGCTCTTCCTTCTTAATTTAAACATTTATATTTTAACCATTTCAAATAAAGTACAACTGTATTACTGTGAGCTTCAGGTTTGCTTTTGAGTCCAATAAAGTTTTTAACCACACAATCCTTCAAACATTGCCTTGTTGCAAAGCCAGAATTCCATTGTGACAGGTTCACAAAACAGTCAGTGCTGAATTGTGCCACATAAACTGTAAAAAAAGTGCAATTTAATTGATCTTGTTTTAGAAACAACACTGCATATGATATTTAGGTTTTTCAGAGAAAGTATTTTTAACATGTGTATTTTGTCTTAATGTACTGGCAGAGTTTTTATAGTCAAAACAATTGAAAAAAATCTACCAGCGCTGAAGAAGTAATCCAAAGTATTTAGAATACGTTACTGACCTTGAGTAATCTAACGGAATACGTTACAAATTACATTTTACAGCATGTATTCTGTAATCTGTAGTGGAATACATTTCAAAAGTAACCCTCCCAACCCTGGAAACAGCAATTACCAGCAATTTATCTCAGACAAACGCTCGACCATGCCCTTGCATCCACAAATAAGGTACGTAATAAAAGTAGATATGACAAATGGTATATTTACCCTGTGTAAATAACAGTATATAGGAACTGTATCTAAAATAAATAAGGGGTGATAAATAAATACTAATACAACAGGCTGAAAAAAATAGACATTTATTCATTTTAATATCCTATATATATATTGAATGTGTTGAAACTCGACACCAGGCGACGCACACTGAAAACTGCACAGTTATAATGGTTTCATGCTGAAGAGCCACTTAAAAGTATGTTTTTTTCTCTCTCGTAAATGTAAACGAGTGTAAATGTCAACATCAAATCAAATCAAATCCCTTTATTGTCACTCCAACCATATTGTCACAGATCCACCGGACTCCCTCTCTCACGCCACAATCTGCTCCCTCTCCCTCACTCCACACAGCACTCACTCTCCCCTGAGTTGATTACACGCATCTGCACATCATCAGTACTCTAATCATGGACTGCATAAAACCCTGCTCTCACACTCAGTCACTTGTCTGTTCTCGTCTATGTACACCCTAAAACTATGGGCTCCTTAGCCACCTCAATACTTACCAGTTTGTTTACCTACCTAGTTATTTGTTCCCATTGTCTGAGTTTGGTGTCTGTTTCGTCCTCCATGTATTCCTCCAGTCAGTTGACTCTCCCATTGTTTGTCATGATTCCTACAAGGACCAAAAGACTGTTGTGAGTTTTCTGATCATCTGCACTTTGTTAATTACCCTGATTGGAGTTTACTCACCTGCTGTTCTTGTCATACCTGTGTTTGGATTACCTCACCTGTTTGTTTCACCTGTCATCCCTTCCCTTGTCAATAAACCCTACGATTGAGTCCATCCCTCTGCCTCTGAGAGTTCGTACTTTGACAGAAGAACAGACCACCTAAATGGAGCGGGTATTCCACCAACACTGATGAGCACAGTCACTAAGATCATGGAGCTGAAGGGTGCGCTCATGGAACTGTTCTGACAGGATCTTCCTCTCCTGGAATATTCAACTAAGTTTTATGAACTCGCTGCTACAACCCCTATATCGGACTCATACCTCAGAAACATTTATGGACTAAACTTTCACAGACCTACAGCACTTCTGGAGGTGGAGAATCTTTCCTTTGCGGATTATGTCCAAGCCATGCTGGCCATCATTACCCCTCGCCATTATCGACACTTGGGACAGAGGAGGTCACTCTCATCACCCCCAAGGTAACTCCTATCCCAGCATTCTCCCCTTACATTGTGGGTTATGGCGGGAACTCCGTGCCACCACTGCCGCCTGCTCCGAAGACCACGAAGTTTACCTCTGTGTTTTCTGCACTATCTTCGATCCCCCACTGATGTCAGTGTGTTTGGCCATGAAGACCATTCCTCACAGTTTATCAACGCCCATGCCTGCCATGGTTAACGAGCCAGTGCCCATGGCTGCCACGGTTAACTAGCCAGTGGCCATGGCTGCCATGGTTACCGTCCCAGAGCCATTGCCTTTGGCCTCGACCATCCCAGAGCCAATGCCTGTAGCCTCGACCCTCCCCATAACAATGCTCCCAGCTGTCTGGAAAAAGAGGAGGAGAAGAAGGGCCTCTACTCCCCAGTCGCTGCCAGTGCTCACGACCACGGAGGTCGTTCCCTGGTCGCTGCCAGTGCTCACGACCACGGAGGTCATTCCCCAGTCGCTGCCAGTGCTCACAACCACGGAGGTCATTCCCCAGTCGCTGCCAGTGCTCACGACCACGGAGGTCGTTCCCCAGTTGCTGCCAGTGCTCACAACCACAGAGATCGTTCCCCAGTCTCTGCCTGTGCTCTCGACCACAGAGGTCAGTTCCCAGTCACTAACGGCTCCTTGATCCAAGCCTTCTACGGCTCCTTGCTCCAAGCCTTCCATGGCTCCTTTCTCCAAGCCTTCCACGGCTCCGCCATTCCACGGCTCTGCCATTCCATGGCTCTGCCCCTCAAGCCGATCACGGCTCTGCCATCCTTGGCTCCACCTTCCACGTCTCCACCCTTCGAGACTTCCACGGCTCCACCTTCCTTGGCTCCACCCATTGAGCCTCTCCTGGCTCTGCCTGCCTTTGTCAAACCTCCCTCAGCTCCACCTGCCTTCGTCGAGCCTCCCTCGGCTCTGCCATCAGAGTCTTCCACGGCTCCACCCTCAGAATCTTCCATAGCTCCACCCTCACCCCCTGAAACTCCACCTTCTATGGTTCAGCCCGCTCCGCCACTATCTCCACCTCCTGTTTCTCAAATCCCTGATCATCCTGTGGCTCTGCCTGCTCCACCTACGGCTCCTTACTCCAAGCCTTCCACGGAGCCAGACGTGGAGATTCCAGAGGTCCGGCCATAGGTGCTGGAGTGTGCCTTGCCCCTGAGTGAGAAAGTCCAGCCTCAGGGGAATGCGCCAGGGAGGAGCTACTGTCAGGAGCATCAGATCCGAGAACCAAGTCTGGTTGGGCCAGTACGACACAATGAACAGGATTTGCTGCTCGTCCTCCCTGACTTTGCACAGAGTCTGTGCAATGAGGCTCACAGGAGGAAATGCATACTTGCGTAGCCCCCGAGGCCAGCTGTGCACCAAGGCATCCCAAATTAGCTGGACTACGTGGGGGTGGAGTCTCCACTCCCCTCAGAGCGTTACCTGCCATGAGAGCGCGTCTGCTGCACGGTTGAGGGCGCCCAGAAGGTGAGTGGCTCACAGAGACTTCAAGGTCTGCTGACTCCAAAGGAGGAGGCGGCGGGCGAGTTGCGGCGGGCGAATTGCGACATGCGACGCGAGCGTACAATGCCTTTGCGGTTTTTGTATACTATGGTCACCGTGTTGTCGGTTCGGACCCACACATGCTTGCCCTGAATCAACGTCCGGAGCCTCCTCAGGGCCAGTGATACTGTCAGCAACTCTAAGCAGTTGATGTGCCATTGGAGTCGGGGCCCCGTCCAGAGCCCCAAGACTGCCTGCCGGTTGCACACGGTGCCCCAGCCCGAGTTCGAGGCGTCTGTCGTGACCATGACGTGCCTTGAAACCTGCTCTAGGGGAACACCTGCCAGGTGTGCCAGGTCTGACCAAGGGCTGAAAGTCTGATGGCACTGTGGCGTGATGGTCAGACACCGGGCGCCATGGCGCCATGCCCACCTCAGGACTCAAGTCTGTAGCCAGTGCTGAAGCGGTCTCAAATGCATCAACCTGAGGGGGAGAACCGCCGCCGAGGATGCCATATACCCCAGGAGCCCCTGAAATTGTTTCACTGGTGCCACTACCTTCTGCCTGAAGGTCTTCAGGCAGGTCAGCACTGACTGAGCACGTTCGGTCATAAGACGTGCCCTGAGAGCGACCGAGTCCAACTCCATAGCGAGAAAAGAGATGCTCTGCACAGGGGAGAGCTTGCTCTTCTCCCAGTTGACCTGAAGCCCGAGTCAGTCGAGGTGCTGAAGCACAAGATCCCTGTGTGCACAATAGATCTTGTGAGTGAGCTAGGATTAGCCAGTAGTCGAGATAATTGAGAATGCATATGCCCTTCTACCTTAGTGGGGCCAGGGCAGCCTCTGAGACCTTGGTAAAGACACGAGGGGACAGGGACAGACCTAAGGGGAGGACCTTGTACTGGTATGCTTGTCCCTCAAAAGCAAACCGAAGAAAGGGTCTGTGTCGAGGAAGGATTGATATGTGAAAATACGCGTCCTTCAGGTTAACATCCTGAATGGAAACCTGTGCAAGGCCTTGTTCAGGGTATGCAGGTCCAAGATTGGATGTGACCCTCCCCCTCTCTTTGGCATGATAAAATAAGGGCTGTAGAAGCCCTTGCGCAACTGGGCTACAGGGATGGGCTCTATTGCTCCCTTTGCCAGAAGGATGGCAACTTCTGCCCGAAGGATGGAGGCACCCTCACCCCGCACCGTAGTGGAGAGGACGCTACTGAATCGGGGTGGGCGTCTGGCGAACTGGATCGCGTAGCCGAGGCGAATCCGAACTGGATCGCGTAGCCGAGGCAAATCGTCCCGATAAGCCACCATGAGGGACTGGAGAGCTCTTGCCAATGCGAGTGC
Source organism: Myxocyprinus asiaticus (assembly GCF_019703515.2). Taxonomy (NCBI): domain Eukaryota; kingdom Metazoa; phylum Chordata; class Actinopteri; order Cypriniformes; family Catostomidae; genus Myxocyprinus; species Myxocyprinus asiaticus. The sequence goes on from NC_059366.1 coordinate 17,672,774, forward strand.
GCTGGCCCAGGGAATGAGGAAACTGCTCTTTTATTGACCATGTGGTTGACGAGGCCCAGAGGGCACTCGGCGATGTCATACTCACCACACGCTGGCCCAGGGGCGATGGTGGGGCTGGAGAGATGTCCCGGACCAGACCGGTCAGGAGCGGTCACCTCATCCCTGGGCGGGTCATGTCAGGACCGCCTCAAAGCCCATCTGGGGTTCTTGGGGGCCGACTGATGGGCAGGTTGAGCCGACTTCCCGTGGGAGGATCTTTTTCTCTGAGGCCAGCTTGTGGGCTCCGATGGTACAGAGCCGGGGCCGGCACCACAGGGGAATGGCTCTGGCGAGAAGCAGAGGAACTCGGTGGCCTGAAGGCGGCCGGTCATGCCGTGGCAGGCTGTGTTTAATTGCCTCGGTCTGCTTTCTCACCGTCGAGAACTGATGGGCAAAATCCTCGACAGTGTTGCCAAAAAGCCCCCCTTGGGAGATGGGCGCATCAAGAAAGAGGACTTTCTCGGCATCATGCATCTCTGCAAGGTTGAGCCACAGGTGCTGCTCTTGGACCACAAGTATGGACATCATCCACCCCAGGGCACGCGCCGTGACCTTCGTCGCACGTAAGGCGAGGTCGTTCGCAGTGCGCAGTTCCTGCATCAGCCCAGGGTCGGTCCTACCCTCGTGTATGTCTTTTAGTGCCTTGGCCTGGTGGACCTGCAGGATGGCCATGACATGCAGGGCGGAAGCGGCCTGACCCGTGGCCTTGTAAGCCTTCGTCATTAAAGAGGAAGAGAATTTACAGGCCTTGGAAGGGAGCCTTGGTCAGTCGCGCCAGGTGGCTGCGCCCTGCGGGCATAAATGCACTGCTACGGCATGCTCTACCTGGGGAAGCTCGACATATCCCTTAGCCACTCCGCCGTCGAGGGTAGTCAGAGCCCATGAAGCATGTACAGGCAGTAAAAGGTGCCTTCCATGACTTCGTTAGCTCCTCATGCACTTCCGGGAAGAAAGGTACCAGGGCGGGGTGTGGCGCGGCCGTGAGTCACGCTTCGAGCCCAGAAACCAATCATCCAGCCACGAACGCTCAGGGCAGGGTGGAAGGTTCCAGTTTAGCCTGATGTTTGCGCGAGCTCTTTTAGAAGGAAACATACTCTTTCTAATATACTCTTTTAGCACCTGCAGTCTCAGGCTGCCGAAGCGCACAGGGGAAACACAGCACTCAACCGTGTGAGGTTGACTGCTGATATGCGGCGTAAGAATCCAGTAGTGTTGCAAAGAGTGAGAGGATGAACACACATGCATTCGGCTCCACAGAAAAAATCTGAATGAGCAATGCACGCCATCTCCTTTTATACCCGTATGTCCAGGGCGGAGAGTGGCATGCAAATTCCACTCGCCAATTTTCATTGGCCTTTTCTATTTTAAGCAAAGGTGATTGGGGCTCTCAAGATCAAACCCCTAGTGTCACTATATCAACACAATGTCGAGTGAGTGACAGACAGGGAACATCTGATTTACACATAACACAGTTTACACATCTTGTTATACAAACAATATACACCTAATAATATACAGTATACACAAAATAAAAAAAATATATCAAACTGTATGTTGAAAGGATTGAAGCCTGTCACACAATAAATTAGCTCATTGATGTCATAAAATATCAGTCTGCTTTTTTATTCCAACTGTTAATCCTGGTCGGAGGCTTCAGTAAATATTTTGTTTATACGTAGGGTTCCCCTTCTGTCACTCACTCGACGTTGTTTCGATGTAGTGACACTAGGGGTCACTCTTGAGAGCCCTGATCACCTCAGATCTTTGAGAAAGGCCAATGAGAATTGGCGAGTGGAATTTGCATGCCACTCCCCCGGACATACGGGTATAAAAGGGAGCTAGAATGCAGGATTCATTCAGATTTTTTCTTCGGAGCCGAGCGGTTGTAAAATCAGCGAGCTGAATACTACTGCTGTTCCATTCACCTCTTAAGAAGTGTATGCTGTTGGATATATAGCGCATTTCCAGCGGCTTTCTCTCCTTCTGCACAACGAGTGCAGATTTTGCCCCTGGGCGCTTTGACAGCGCTAAAAGAGTATATATTCCTGCTAAAGAGTATATTTTCTCTATTAGAGCACACACATTGACGTTGAACGTCTTTTTAAAGATGCATCTTTTTAAAGATGCCTTTCCGTCTTTGTGTCTCACATGTCTGGGCAGCGATCACACTGAGGCAGCATTTGTGGATGGTTCATGTTCTTATTGCGAGGATATGACCATGGCAACGTTGCGGTCGCGGCTTTCCTTCTTCTGAGGGAAAGCCACTCTAGCCGCCCCCCGTAGCCTGCCCGGCTGGCACTGGAGGGATTTGGGGAGTTCAATGGACGCGGTCTCGCCGGGTGCTCCCGTCTGGTTCCAAAATGAGACCAGCCCGCCTCTTGGACGGCTTGACGTCTCTTTCGGGGCCTGTGAGCAGGACGAGTCTTAGATTGCTGCATCGGAGAGCACACTGGTGATGTCGGATGCCGAGGACTCGACTGGGCTGCCACCTTCGGGTCTGTCCGCCCAGTCTGAGGCCGACGCAGAGCCACACCTACGGCCAGCCAGTTGTGATGAGTCTCAAGGATGGCCCAAAAGGCCCTCCTCCTCAGTCGCTAACCCGCCCTATGCCGGGTACGCAGAGCAAGGTAAGTGCTTTGAGGTCCCCCTCAGCACAGCCGCCTCGGGTTGAAGCAACACTCCTCGACATGGCGTTGCCTGCTCCCCCCGTTGCGAGGCCCCACCCCCAGGTACGTCAGACATGATTGTCCCCTAAGTGCCCCTCACCCGGAGCTTGGACGTGTAGCTAACACTTTCCAACCTGTCGTGGTGGCTGGCCAGGACCATCCGACTTGGCTATGCGATTCAGTTCGCCAGGTGCCCGCCCCGGTTCAGCAGCATCCGCTTCACTTCAGTGCAGGGCGAGAACGCTGCCACCCTGCATGCAGAGATCGCGACCCTTCTAAGCAAGGGCGCGATAGAGCCTGTCCCTCCAGCCAAGATGGGGAAAGGTTCTACAGCCCTTACTTCATCGGACCAAAAAAAGGTGGTGGGTTGCGGCCAATCTTGGACCTGCAAGTTCTGAACCGGGCCTTACACAAACTCCCATTCAAGATGCTAATGTAGAAACACATTCTGGCGTGCGTCCGGCATCAAGATTGGTTTGAGGCAGTAGACCTGAAGGACGTGTACTTTCACGTCTCGGTTCTACGTCAACACAGACCCTTCCTACGGTTTGCTTTTGACGGCCAGGCGTATCAGTATAAGGTCCTCCCCTTCGGCCTGTCCCTGTCCCCTTGCATCTTCACGAAAGTCGCAGAGGCAGCTCTTGCCCCTTTAAGGGAAGTGGGTGTTCGCATACTCAACTACCTCGACGACTGGCTGATTCTAGCACACTCTCGAGAGTTGCTGTGCACACACAGGTATTTGGTGCTCAGGCACCTCTAGGGCTTCGGGTCAACTGGGAAAAGAGCAAGCTCTCCCCGGTTCAGAGCATCTCTTTTCTCGGCATGGAGTTAGACTCTGTCTCAATGATAGCATGCCTCACAAGCGAGCGTGCACAGTCAGTGCTGAACTGCCTGATGTCATTCAGGCGGAGAGCAGCGGTTCCACTGAAACACTTTCAGAGGCTTCTGGAGCATATGGCTTCCTCAGCGGCAGACACACCGCTCGGATTGATGCATATGAGACCGCTTCAGCACTGGCTTAAGACTCGAGTCCCGAGATGGGCATGGTGCCGCGGCACACGTCACATAGCTATCACGCTGCTCTGCCGCCACTTATTCAGCCCTTGGACAGACCTTGCGTTTCTACGGGCAGAAGTTCCCCTACAGCATGTGTCCAGACGTGTCATGGTCACCAAAGACGCCTCCAAACTGGGCTGGGGCGCCATGTGCAACGAGCACGCAGTCGCCGGTTCCTGGTCAGGGTTGGCACATCAACTGCCTAGAGTTGCTGGCTGTACTACTCGCACTGTGGAGGCTATTGCCATTGGTCCAGGGCAAGCATGTGTTGGTCCGGTCCGACAACACAGCGACAGTAGCATATATAAATCGCCAAGGCGGCGTACGCTCTCGTCGCATGTTGCAAGTTGCCCGCCATCTCCTCCTCTGGAGTCAGCAATGGCTGAGGTCGCTGCAGGCCACTCATATCCGCGGCTGGCGTGGCCTACTCCCATGCTAGTTACGTCACTTCCCCCCCTCAGGGATGTGGGGAACTACATGATGTCTTTTGGGGCTTTGGGGGAGGTTACGTGCAGTCTGATGCACCTGCTATTACGCACGCAGCAGCTTGCACCTGCATCGGCAGTTCACGTAACACGGTTCAGCTGTTGTGGCATTTTTCCATAGGGACCCCTAGTGTCACTACATCAACACAACGTCAAGTGAGTGACAGAAGGGGAACGTCTCGGTTACTGTCGTAACCTCCGTTCCCTGATGGAGGGAACGAGACGTTGTGTCCCTCTTGCCACAATGCTGTACTAGACGCTGAAATGGCCGGGACCGTGTCTCGGCTCCTCAGCACAAAACCTGAATGAATCCTGCATTCCAGCTCCCTTTTATACCCGTATGTCCAGGGGAATGGCATGCAAATTCCACTCGCCAATTCTCATTGACCTTTTCTCAAAGATCTGTGGTGATCGGGGCTCTCAAGAGTATGTTTAATAGTGCAACGCTCACATATTTAGTAGTGCATAAATTGTGACTTAGTGCCCATTTACGCCACAACTAGGCTAAGTTGCAACTTACGTATAGCTAGTGCAACAGGCCCCTTGTCCCCAGATATTGCGCGGGTCATTTTTCATTTTTTGCTCATTAAAATAATTTTACTCCAAAAGAAATACATTTTAACTTTGAAACATATGTATAAAATCATGAGCACTCACATGAGATGAAGACTCCAGTATCAGTAACCTTATAAAAGCTGTTTTATTCTACATGGAAAGGGTCCCCCTCAGTGGGGCTGCCACTTATGCTTACTTTTTTCCCAGGGCTGTTTGCGTATAGTGACATCTAAGGAACAATATTTGTGTATACCCTCGGTACACCCACTTGTTTTGCTGCTTCAGAATCTACTGTTGTGTTAGTTTCCCTTTAACTGTATTGGATGCTGTTTTGTGAAACTGGAGATCTTTGTTGTAATTGGTGCATGATCACTTGAATTCTACCATTCCCCGCCCCTGACAACTGTTGTCACCGCCGTCATCGACTGAGGGAATTTATGACAGTGAGTGGAGAGAGAGAGAGTCACCCTCAGGCTAAAGCAGTATCAGGTAAAATTAATTAACTAAATATGCCAAACTTCCTGTAAAATAAGGAATCGTCCTGTAATTTAGGGAAAAAATTACGTTCCGTATGAAATCCATATGTGATGCCGTTTGTCTTGTATTTTAGCATTACACACCCAAATTGATGAGAATGAATTGACCTTAAACACACACACCTTTCGCGTGAGTTGTGTGAGATATTGGATGTTGCTTTACATGGACGGTCAGTGACAATCAGCATGTGTTTTCTGTCAGAAGCAAGATAATTTTAATCATATAGCATTCGAGTGCATGTTAATTGTTTCCCACCACTGGGATTTTAAAACACCAGTAAATGCACCTATTCATGACATGCCGTTACATTTTATTGCACATGTCAGAGCTCATTCTGGAGAGAGAGAGAGAGAGAGAGAGAGAGAGAGAGAGAGAGAGAGAGAGAGAGGTAAGAAAAGCTGCATTACTGCATTAATTCAAAATATAAGTACAGTAGTACAGGTTTAGTTAAAACACTTAATATGATTTTCTTACATATAAACACTATTTATTGCCAAAACAACGACACTAAGCCTTTTCTCTCCCTTTCTCTCTTCTTCATGGTCGTTGTATTAAAGCGTTTTTCATTTTAAGTTTAGTAGGGTACGTTCACACTGAATGCATTTTTGCGTCCGTCTGCGCTGTTTCTCAATGTAAAGCACCTGTATATATGGGTTATTCCTACAATTCTGTGTCATTGAAGTCTCCATTGCAAGTGTGTGTGGTATTTGTTTAATTTCACCCAATTACAATTTGGATATAGGCTTGTTAAAAAGTATAAAGACTTTTTATAATGTTACACACTTCTTTGGGCTATTGTACTGCGTCACTTCCTCATGTCCCAAAAACTGGACGTCAGACTGGACCCACACACACAGTTAAGAGTTTAGTGTTACATTCTCTCACTAACATGTATTCATTTGTGGTAAATGTGTAATTTTAACACTGATAGTGGAGGTTTTTTGTGTGTCCCTTGATTTAATGCGCACCCTGTAATGTCATGATACTATGACATTTCATTGAAGATATATGTTAGGAAATGACATCACACACACAGGAGGTGGACTTCAGCCATTCTGCAAAATTACTTTGAGTTTATAACTCTATTGTTTTATTTATGTTTTGCTTTATTTTGTGGTGTTAGTCATATGCGGTCAAGCATAACATGTCCACCCTGTTATGGGAAGATATAAGGGAAATTAATATAATTTTAAATTTCAATATACAGTATTTATGTTAACAGAAATAAAATCATAAATATTAGTTTACAAATATGTTTGTTAGATATCAATCACAAACCATGTAGTGGCTCATTTATCCACTGAATGTCCATCCTGTTATTGTCCACCCAGATGCTGCCTATTTAACTGGATGGATATCTGAATTTTTTTTGTAATTTAGCTTGACCAGTATGACTAATACAATCTTTAATATGTCCCTGTAATGATGAAACATGAAGAAACTTGTAAAAGTATGTTTTATTTGTCAAAAGTTTCAAAGCCGGAATGTCACCGATAAACCGCAATAGTAAACCGCAATAGTAAACCTTTTTTTTTGGCAGGACTACACCACTGATGCACAGCCCATGAGCAATTATCAGAATTCGACTGAAGTATTTCAGTAGTCACAGGGCCTGCTGATAAGGTGAGCTATTATACAACATATCTTCCTGTGATAACCAACCAGTCATCAGGGGACAGACACAGTAAATGAGCTCAGTGAGTTTATCTCCAAGAGAGCTGTACAGGGTATCTAGAGGAAAACAGCCAGAAAATACCCGCTTTCCAATAGCTGCCAAGAAAGAACCCCCCCCCCCCCACCATTTATATATAATTTATTTTTCTGTATTATTTTTTTCAACAACCAAAGTACCTTATTTTGTTTTGGATGTCCCAATGTGGATAACTGGATTTGCATTTTTTGAAGAGCTCAATACATTTTTTTTTAAATTATATTTTGGTTGCATTTGTGAGTTAACAGAAATGTATCTGACCGTGTAAAATAGGCACATAAAATAATTTCATATTGATCGCAGGTCCCTGAATCGAATCAAATCGAAATCACATGGCAGCAGACTTTGAGGTATCTGCAAACGTTGGATAGCTGGCTAAGAAAATAGATATAAGATCATATCGTGATGAAACTTGTGATTTACACCAATAATTTGTAGCTACTTGCCCTTCTGATTTTTTTACTGGCGCACCACAAAAAAAAAAAAAAAAAAAAAAAAAAATATATATATATAATAATAATAATAATAATAATAATAATAATAATTACATTTTATTTTTAGAAACATATTTTTTATATGTTAGAAATAAATATTTTTGTTATTTTTGTGCAATTTCTATATGCAATTATACCTAGAAATTATAACTCCACAACAGTCATATATTTATATACACATTTTCTGCTGGAAAATTACAGCATATTGTAATTTGTTTATAATTTCATTCCATTCACAAATCATTCTCAAAATTTTTACCTCAAACTTCATAAATAACATCTAGCCAGCTACTGTTGATAATGTCAGCAAAAGAGATGCTACAACAATGTAAAGTACATCACAGAAAACCATATGTTTGTGTTTGCAAAATTGACATAAAATGGCATGTATCTTATTAACAAACTTCTGACATAGTGTAGTGTTTACTGACCCAATTGAGTAAGTGACCATTAACTGGCATATAATTCTCTCTCACATCAGGCTACCCTTATTTTTGAGCACTGGGGAAGTCTAAAGAGAAAATAAGAAGACAGGATCTAAGGAGGATACAAATGGAAGGAGATTTGAAGAAAGAAGGAGAAGAGATACGGGCATGAAAATAAAATTATTAATTCTAGGGCAGCAGATGTGGTCTGAGGGTAATTCCTCTTGCAGGCAGAAGTAGGGTGTAGCCGCAGTGTAAATTGTTTTTTAATAGCAGAGAGGAAGACTTTGACTCTTAATTATGTATGGCGTCTCCGTTAATTATTGCCCAGAATCTCAGCACGTTAGCTTAATGGCCATGCGTCTGATGCAATGAATAATACTGATAATGTAGCTCTTTAATAATTCTCTTTAGTAATTAAGTGATGTATCTGATTACTAATTAACCTAGAGAATGTCAAACTTCTTCCCTTAATGTCAAAACAGATGAGCCTGACATTTTTTCTTCTGTGTGTTATGGGAAACAAAGCTAACAGAGTTAACTCTGTTGCATTTCAGTTCATTAAAGTGAGGGTTTCTGTGAGGGTTATGGTTTAGCAGTAGGGCTAGTGTTAGTGGATAGAAAATATAATTAGCTCAGTATAAAAATCATTACGCCAATGGAAAGTCACTGTAATGGTAGAAGTGCCAGCATGTATAAGAGAGTGAGTCAATGAGTGTGAAATTAATGTGTTTACAAAAAAGTAGGTATGGGTGGCTGAATAAATACGTGCATGAGCGAAATGTCTAAGTGTGCTCACTGAACAATTTCAGCCCACATGCAGTACAAATTAAGTTTCCAGAGGAACTAAAACAGCAATTACTCTGTCCTATGTGTATGTGTGTGTATACGTAGTTTAGCATCAGTATGCTACCGTGCTCAAATCGTGTTACAGTGCTTTGCTCCAGGGCAGCACTCATCTATCTCTGTTCAACCTGAACAGAATTAATAAGGAAAAGATCCACAGATACCAAACATCAGAGGCCGAGTCATCGACTTACTGTAGTTTCATTATCCACAATAATCTCATTCTGCTTCCACTGACCTCATACTGTATTCAGTGCACAGCAATATAAGCAGTGAACCTGATCTTGGGCCCACTGATCGTTTATAATACATTTTCATAGGTTCACTTTCTGATAATGTTTAAGAGGGACATAGATGGGACTCAAAGCTCCTCCCCTGATATAACTATGAAGAAAAAGATGGCTGCAAAACTTTAGGGAACGAGATAAGGGCCTATTTGTAGTATCTTTTTATTACTGTGATCTGTGGAGAAACTTAAATATGCTACCCCAAAATATAGAAATTAATGAAAAATTCATAAAAAAAATAAATAATAATAATTCATGTCACTTTTGAATTACAGTCATAGTCTAGGCTGAACTACTTTTGGCATTTCATTGCACAAACATTTGTAAACAATCAGTATGCTTATAGCATTTTAACCCTGGTCTATAAGATAAGTCTGTTTTTATAGCTCTGTGATAAATCAGTTGAGAAGAGAATTAATGCTGAATATTGAGGAATACTGTATTTCTAAATAATTAGGAATGTTTCCTGCCTGCACACACATGGCTTTCATAATTCAGGAGAAAATATGAGATAAACACCAAAAAATAGCAAAATCCTGGCTACTTCTTAGCAACGCTGTTGTATACAGTATATACCGTAAAGACCTCTGACATGATTCCTGTTTATTTTTTTTATTCAATCCCATTTTCATACATATATAATGCACAATTAGCACCCTCCATAATAACTCTAAAAAATACCATTAGAGCCAAGTTGCATCCCTAGTGTTTGGCAAACATATATGTAGAATATAGATGAAGCTCAGAGTGTATGTTAGAGAGAGATATGAGTGGGCTGCATGCATTAATGTAGAAATACATGTAATAGAATAGATAAAGGAGTGAATATACAGTACTTAATCATTTAATGTACTGTACATGAATACAAAACAGAAACGCCAAAGATGGAAAACATTGTAAATGGGCATGAGTGATAGAGAGGACAAAAATAAAGGAGCTTACTCAGTCACCATTCACTTTCATTGCATCTTTTTTCCATACAATGAAAATCAATGGTGACTGAGGCTGTCATTCAGTCTTAAATCTCCTGTTGTGTTCCACAGAAGAAAGTCATACAGGCTTGAAACAACATGAGGGTGAGTAAATGCAAAAGGTTGATTTTCAGGTGAATTATCCCCAGTGCTCCATGCACATGGTATATTCATCTGCTGTTGAGAACTAACAGTGTGTCATGTAGAGATTTTATGAGACTGCAAATAGCATGAGCAACAAGTCCTCCAACCCATATGACCATATAGGTCGTTTGTGACTACCCTCAAATACGACCCACAGGAGCGTTCCCTAAATTAGCACCCCTACCGGCACCAGGAGATATGCCACAGAAACTTTCACCTCAATGCATTGTGGGTTTTTATCTACTTGATAACTGAGGCTAATAAAGGTAAGTAGTCAGTAAACATTGATAACAGTTTGACAATTTGTGAACAACAGAATATGTTGTCAGTGCATTTTGTTTTCACCTTCTTAAATATAGCAACTAAGATTACTATTGGTAGTATGTTTACCTAGGAATAACGTTATAAAGGCTACTTAGCCAAAAGTAATCTTTACTTTAGCTTGGACATTACTAGCTTGGACATTATAATCGCTCTGTGACATTAAACTTTGCTTTTATTAATATCCGTTTTCTCAATAACTAATCGAAGGAGATTGCTTTTTGTTACAGGGCAAGAATTATAATTATGAAGGACCTCAAGGAAGTATCTTAACATAGATAACGATGTCCAAAGTTATGTGCATTTAAATCCCTCCCAGTTACACAAAATGGTTTGCAAAAAAGATATAGATTTTAAATGATTTCAAGACACGTACAGGTAGGGAATCGTCCCATATTTAAGAATGAAATGATGCGTCCTGTATCAAATCAATACGGGATGCGATTTTTCCCATTATTTGAACCTTTTTGATGGTCAAATCATTCAAGCGGACAATGCCAGCATTGTAAAGTTAGTTTTTAGTGTGATATTCACTGAAAATTCGCTTATGGTGGGTAAGGGACCATGTAAAAAGTCCACACATTGTGCTAAAACGAAGCTGGTGTCCAAGTGTTCATTCAACTTCAGACTTGTATGTTCTATCATGCAAACACTGTAATTGTGTGTATGTGAAATGTGAGGAACAAGTGTGTGTTTGTGTGTGGAGGAAGGTAGAAGGGGTTCTGTCAGTTATATTTGGACAGAAAAGTAAAGTTTCTGGAGGGGGGCTTATTGAGGACAAACACCCCCAGTGGAGTAAATGACCAGAGATGAGGGGTGGGAGGGGTCGAGAGGAGGGAGGGGGGTCCATTGCTACTCACTCAAGCATTTCTTATGAAATCATCAACCAAATCTTCACTCAAATGCAACTGTTGTCAGTGAACTCCATTACTCTCCTCCCCTTCCTCTACATCCCTTAAACAGGGTCAGTTCCAAACCTCGCTTTAAGGCTGGATTAGGATGCCAGCACATCTATTGTGAAGCACTGTGTGTGTGTTCATGAAGCTCATTTCACACATGAGTGTGCGCCATTGTTTGTGATGTGTGAGAGTGAGTAGAAATATGACAGGGAGAGGGAAAGAAAGATAAAGATAGCAGAAAAGAGAACAAGCTAATCTTTAGCACTTAGTTTAATTTGTCCACTTCTTTGAGTGTGTGTGTGTGTGTGTGTGTGTGTGTGTGTGGTGTGGCTTGGACTCACTTTACATGAGAAAACCAGGCATATCCCAAATATTTATCCATGCTGAGAGAGACGTTCCCCTGCCTTTTCATCCCTGCAAGAATCCTATTCTTCTTTCCCTCTGTCTTTTTTTCAAGCTTGCTCACTCTTTCTCTCCCACCACCTCGTTTTTAGCTCTCTTTACTCACCTATCTCACCCTATTCATTTAGTAAAAATCCCTAGATATCACATAAACACACACAAAATTAAAGGTATGTTGTGTTCAATGCAAGATCAGCATCTGAGAGATGCTGTCAGTTACTACAGGAAATAATTTCAACCTTGTCCTTAAGTTAAAAAATAAATAAATATGTTTCTATTCCAAAAAGAATAAATTCTTCGATTCCAGTGCATTGGGATTCAAAAGTAGACTCCTTTCATGGGGGAATAGATTCTGCTCTGGGGCATGATAAGTTTGTTTGTCTTTGATGCCATCAATCATAAATAGTGCGAAGTACTGCGTGGCTGCTGTGTGCATTTTCCTTTTCGCTTTTTGATTTGTAACAGTTAGCACCTAATAAACATGGCAAAAAAAAAAAAAAAAGAAAAAAAAAATCTAGAGCAAATAGTTTTGCTAAAAAATTATGCCCACATACAGTATGTGGAAAGTGGGACTAAGTTGTGAAATTTTAAATAATACCAAGCTATAGAGAGTGTAATTTTTTTTAATAAAATTGTTTATTATGTTTCAGGGAGTGTTGGTTATTCATGTTTTTGAGTCCTAACATACATTATAGCAGAAGTTTTGTAAAGCTGCTTTGGAACAATGTGTGGACGGGAGCCTGCGCCACCTAAAATACGGGGTATATATGGTTATTTTCCCCACCTACAGGGCTTCCAACCAAATGAAAGAAACAGGCAGATATGTGCGTAAACTATCCTCTTTATTCAACACTTCCTTGCTTTAAAAATATTTAAAGGTATATTCATATAAAAAACACTTCCAAAAAGAAAAATATACAAATTACAATCATAATAATATTTGAATCAAACAAAAGAAATCCTAATACCATCCAGTGGCGACCTGTAATAGAGTATGTAGGACAATCAATATCATTGCCCCCTGGGGTAATTCGACATTAAAAGAAAGAAACAAAAACACAAAACCAAATAAATTCAGTTCAAACAATAACCCCAAAAATCACACACTCCATACCAAATCTGTGAAACAAACAACATCAAAGTAAAATAAATACAACACAATCCATATAACAAACAACAAAATAAAGTAAACCCTCCCAGCAGATAATAGTCCTTTTTGGTAATGAGTGACAACAGATAGTCAAAGATGGTAATGGCCACTCACAATACTCGCAGTTGACCACAATAGGCAACGATACCAAAAATAAATAAAGAAAATACAAATACCAAGCCTAAAATAACACTGACAACACCCAACTAACTCAACACGCACACACCACAATCACACACGCAAACAAATGTAAACAAACACCCATGCACACAAACACAGCTAAAACCCGCCACTGTTAGATATCTGCGCTGTCTCTGAGACACACATGATCCAATACACTCTGGGGAATGTATTACGAAGATCCCCTCCCTCTCCATGGCACATCACCGGAGTACACACTGGCAAACTGCCACACAGCAGCAAAACAGCAGTGTCCCGGATATTCGGGTATAAAAGTAATTGGTGTGCACCACTCATTCAGAGTTGTGCTGAGGAGCCGAGAGAGAGTCCCGGCCATGTCAGCGGTTGGTTCAGCACCACGGCAGGAGGGACACAATGTCTCGTTCCCTCCATCAGGGAACGGAGTTTACATTAGTAACCAAGACGTTCCCTGTCTGTCACTCATTCGACGTTGTGTTGATATAGTGACACTAGGGGTTCCTATAAGAAATACTGCAGGTGCTGAACCATGTCATGAGGTATGGAGGAGCGGACACAGGCAGGCTACTGCGTGCCTCGCAGTGAGCGCTCGACCATGTCGTGACCTTCCAGCAAGTTAGGTAAGGCATCTCCCGGGTCCCAGTAAGGGTGTGAGGAGGACTTACCTGAGGAAGCTACAGGCAGTGGCCTTTCCTGATTTTTGTATTGAGCAATTTCCCTCTGAGCACCTGCTAGAATAGCGCTGGGGAAGTGCTCTTACCTCTCCAGGAGGGAGAGCACTACAGAGATCACATCCTACCGGAGGGAGGTTAACATGTGGAGAATATGGAATAATACCACTGGGAAGATCCAATCTACAGAGACGGTACACAGCCACAGTGGCCCCCCAGCAGAGCTCTGACGAGGGGAAACACAGGGTTCACCTGAGGGGAAACCGAACAGTGGAAACGCATCATACGGGATTTGACCACACATGGAGCACTGAGCCCAGTATACGGGCTCACCTTAAAAGGGGCATACCATGAGTACTGGGCCTGGCGGCGTTACTCCTCCGCAGAGTTCTCCACCGAATAGTGCTTAAGGAATTAAAGAAGCGTCCAATGTTCACCAGTTACGGGGAACTGTTGTGGACAACATAGCGCACATTATCATCTCAAAAGAGGAAAGCCACAATGCAAGCGATACTCCTGACCAGACGCCTGGCCGACCTGTTGTTATCCCATAACACTCCGGTCGAAACCGGTTCTATGCGCAGGCTGTAGAACCTCGCAAAGGTACTGGGTGTAGCCCAACCCGCTGCTCTGCATATGTCTGCTAGAGAGGCTCCCCTCACCAGTGCCCAGGAGGACGCAACACCTCTGGTGGAGTGCGCCTGGACTCCCAAAGGGCACGGCAGATCTTGTGATTGGTAAGCCAGAGAAATGGCATCCACAATCCAATGGGACAACCTCTGTTTGGAGACATCTTTCCCCTTCTGCTGCCCTCCAAAGCAGACAAAGAGCTGCTCCGAGCATCTAAAACTCTGCATGCGGTCCAGATAGATGCGCAGGGCGTGAACTGGACACAACAATGACAAGGTCGGGTCTTCCTCCTCTGAAGGGAGTGCTTGCAGGTTCACCACCTGATCCCGGAAGGGAGTGGTGGGAACTTTGGGCACGTAACCGGGCCAGGGTCTCAAGATCAAGTGAGAGTGTGCCGGCCCAAACTCCAGGCATTCGCTGGTGACAGAGAGCGCCTTCAGGTCTCCCACCCTCTTGATAGAAGTGAGCGCCACCAGGAGGGCCATCTTCAGGGACAAAGTGCTGAGCTCGGACTGCTCCAAGGGCTCAAAGGTGGCTCTCTGTAAGGCAGGTAGGATCACAGAGAGATCCCAAGAGGGAATCAGGCACGATCTAGGGGGATTCAATCTCCTCATGCCTTTGAGGAACCTGGTGATCAGGTCATGCTGTCGAGAGGGTATCCCATCCAGTGTATCGTGATATGCTGCAATAGCAGCCACGTGCACCTTCAGGGTAGAGGGAGACAGCCGTCTCTCTAGTCCCTCCTGTAGAAAGGACAACACAGACCCGACTGCGCATCTCCGTGGATCTTCCCTATGGGAAGAACACCAATTCATGAAGAGACGCCACTTCAGAGCGTACAGCCACCTCGTGGAGGGGGCTCTGGCCTGAGTGATATTGTCTACCACCGCTAGGTCCTCCGCATCCCATCCAGGAGCCAGACGTGGAGATTCCAGAGGTCTGGCCGCGGGTGCCGGAGTGTGCCCTGCCCTTAAGTTAGAAGGCCCTGCCTCAGGGGAATGTGCCAGGGAGGGGCTACTGCCAGGAGCATCAAAACCATGTCCGGTTGGGCCAGTATAGCGCAGTATATGCCCGTCCTCCCTGACTTTGCACAACGTCTGTGCAATGAGGCTCACTGGGGGAAATACGTACTTTCGAAGCCCCTGCGGCCAGCTTTGCGCCAAGGCATCCGTGCCGAGGGGAGCCTCGGACAGATTTCTCTTCCCTCTTCAACTGAGTCGACTTCGCCGATTTTTCCGCCAGCTCGCTGAGAATCAGCCACCGTACCCCCCACCATCAGAGCGAGGAAACGGCCTCCCGTCATCACCCGAGCTTCGATGAACCGAGTCTGAGTCAAACGACGGATGAACACACATTCTACCCGCGTCCTCACGCGACTCAAGTAAGAGGTTTAAATCTGGGCAGAGATAGATTATTATAGTGTGTTATTCTTGTGTATCAAGGCAATTGCTTGTACAGTTTATGGACCGCTAAGTCCACAAATGAGATTTGCTGTGTTGTCATCCAACCACGTTGGACTGTTTGTGCATTTCTGCCATAGTGGGTGAGACTGGCACACTGATTTTATCCATTAAAGAACCAACAACAGCGGCGGACGGATTATGAGCCATTCACTGTGTCTCTGAGTGATAAAATTCACTCAGAGACGCAGATAAACTTCTCTCCCACGAAAATCGGCTTCTGTGCCGTCACTCTGTTCTCTCTCTCTCGTACTAACCGCACACACACACGACCCCTCACAAACATACCCGCACACACATTTGGCAAGCAGATAACTTAGCGATAGAGCCCGCTTTGTCCCTAAGTTATCATACCAGCAGATACACATGTTAAACGGGCAGACGCCATTAACCAGTCTCTCCGTCCACATTTGCGTGACATACACTGCACGAGAGCCACGTCCACCATTTGTGCCCTCCTTCTCTCCTTACACACACACACACACACACACACACACACACACACACACACACACACACATACATACATTCCTCTCATGTAATATAGGCTTATATGTTACCATATCTAATTATGTTACTGTTTAGTTTGTAGTTGGAAGTCGGAAGTTTATTGACTGCATTGTATTGACTATTAATTGATATTACTGCATCAATAAACTTTGTTATACTTTAAAGAGAAGTGTTTTGGTATTGTTCTGCATGCACCTGTGTCAAGGGTTGACAGGGGATGTCAGTACTCAGATTCAAGCCTTCATTGTTTACCTTTTGAATGTCGATGTTCTCCGGATGTTGACTTTCCTAGAGAATTTATTCCTCGATGCTTACAAGCAAAGTGTGACAACTGTTTCACAAATCGCATGCTCCTTAGCCGAAGCAGCGCGTGAGTCTGAGCTCCACCCCGTTAGGCCTTCAGAATTTCCACAGAATCCCTCAACAATGTAAGTGAATAGGCATCTAAAGTCAGATTTTCAGATTCATCAGCCAATCAGATTGATTGTTTTGTTCTTGGTGGGTGTGGTCTTTAGGATATTTCCCAGTCCAGGCCTTCTAGTTGGCCTTGAGTTACGCAATCACACTTTAAGTGATGTACGTAATTTGAAAGCTAAGAACGCGAGATCTTGCTGACGAGTCGGCTGTCATCACTGCCTCATCACCATTGAGAAAGAGATCCTTATGGATTTAAAAACCTAAGATGTTCTGCATGATCATGCGATTTATTAATTAAACAGGAAAGGAGGGCTGATTTTCACTTCAAGCAAACTAGTAAATGCTTTTTGCATTGTTATAGCAATATCAGGAGTTTTCTAAGTGTAAATAAGGCTGCTTGAGCATTCAGTGTCAGATTCATTTTTGAAAAGTAACTGTGTACTCTGACGAAACAAAATTTATTGCAAGCAACGTTTAAATAGCAAATATTATTAGAAAGCTTTTTCTTGGTATTAAACCTCCTTGGTTCTGTCTTTCGTGCGTGGATGTGTTTTTAAAATGTCAATTGGTATTATTAGTTGACTACCACGTAATGTAGGATAGGCATATCCTGTGTTTTCTTAATGGCATGAATAGCACTGAAGGCCTAGACATAAAATGCATGGGCCGCAGCTGATTTTAATAATTGATAATTATCAATGATAATAATTAATATTCTATTTAATTTGATAATTGATAGTTATCTTTGATGATTGTTGATTTAAAGGACTAAAAAGCTTATGCTGATTCTAATCAATGTTTTATTGATTTGAATATTTAATAATTATCTTTGATAATTAATAATTATTGCTAATAACCAAACCTGCTCCTGAACGAAGTGCCCAACATTAAGTTATTATACATTTATTAAAGAGATTACAATCATTACAAATTCTGTTATAAAAAATATTTTTGTCCGGTATTTCGTACATTAAGCACAACTTGTGAATGTAGGAAAAACAATTCCAGGGTAAATGACAAAATAATAATAAGAAAAACATTTTATTCAATTTTCAAAGAAGAAAAAACTTGTTATCCTCCTTTACGATTCATTAAAAAAAAAAAAAAAAAAAAAAATTTTAACTACTTGTCTTTCTACTGTTTTGCATATACACCTCTGTACTCTTTGCAAACTTTCACACAATCTATACATTTACATTCAAAACATTTTGATAAGTTTTTTCTTTTGTCTTTTTTTTTTTTTTTTTTTTTGGGACAAAATCCACAAGTGTCTGACTGGCAGGTTTGTAAAAATTATACTGTAGTTGCTGCAAATTTTTCAAGAGTATCCAAAGGTGAATTAATATAATTAATTCATAAAAAATATTATCCTTCAATAACAAAGAATATTTGTGTTTTCATCTTGAATGCAATCAATATGTCTGCTAAATAAGCTTTCATGCTAATATCTTATGGTAATTATAAATGAAAATAATTAGCATAAGATGTTAAAAATATTTCATGCTAATATCTTACCATGTCATACATGATTTTGCTAGAAAGAATCAAATTGCAGAGCTCTTTAATTGGAATTGTTACAAGTAAAAATGTAAATGCAGAGCTCTGTAATTCAGTTGTAGAGCTCTGCAATTGCATTCTTACTAGTAACAATGTCATAACAGAGCTCTGTAATTATAATTCTTACTAGTAAAAATGCAATTATGATGAGTAACGCTGGGGACATTAAAAGATCATTTGGCTTTCCATATTTGGGAGCAGTAGTTGTTTGTGTCTTACGGTCAGAACAGACTAAGGCTTTTCCACTGCATGGTACAGCTCGACTCGACTCGACTCGACTCGACTCTGCTCTCTTTTTGGGGGTTTTCCACTGTGGATAGTACCTGGTACCTGATACTTTTTTTAGTACCACCTCAGTCGAGGTTCCAAGTGAGCTGAGCCAATACTAAATGTGACGTCAAAACCCTGCAGATCACTGATTGGTTAGAGAGAATCGTCACTACCAACGTCACTGGATTTGTGACACGGGACATCAACCCACTAGGTTTAAAGTTAGCAACAGCGACAGCAATATCATTTGTTCACGCGACTTTCGAATTGTAAAAAGAAATGGCTGTGCGCAAAACCACGCCGTGGTCAATAAACCAGGTGCAGACGTTCCTCTCGTTAGCGACGAACGAAATGACGCGAAACGAAAAAGTCTTTCAGGAAGTGTCTCAGCTGTTGGCCACACACGGCTACTACCGGACCTACCAACAGTGTAGGGAAAAGTTAAAAAAACTTAAAAGTGACTACAGAACCATCAAGGACCACAACAGCTGGAGTGGTTCAAACAGAAGAAACTGGAAGTGGTTCTATCAAATGGACGCTATCTATGGCAATAGGCAATAGAGCAATGGTAGGGAGAGTGCCCTGGACTCGGCATTGTTGGAGTCCACGATGGAGGATGGTACGTTTTGTTACGTTATCTCTATATTCTGCTTGAAAGCCTCACTTTATTTAGTTGACCAGCTACTGGAAAGCTTGCTTCTAAAACAACCTGTTTAACAGTTAAACAGCCAATTTAACTGTTACACTTGTGTAAAATCACCATGCAACAACTGCTTTATGCAGCACAATGAGCTAGTAGCTAACAGCTAGCGGTCGTGTTATTGTTTATGGTCAGTAATGTTTGTGTTGCGTTTAAGATGATGTCACGGCAGTAGAGGCGGCGCAACTATGACTATCAGCCTATAATCCCACCCACGTTGAGGCAGCACTAAACTGCAGTGGAAAAGCAAGCTCAGAAAAGTAAAGCGAGCAGAGTCGAGTCGAACCGTAACTTGCAGTGGAAAAGTGCCATAAGAACAGTGACCACAACTTTGTTTAAAAGAGGTAATGGGGATGAAATTGGTGCTAAATCAAGGGCGTTGTCATGGATATGACCTATGACAGTGTAATGTCAGTATTTTCTGAGAAGCTCTGTGGGTATTCTCTCTCATGCTGCTGTAACCATGACAACCTATCGCTGGGCATACTGTAATTCAATGGAGTCTGCAGACTCTGGTGTGTAAGCCACAGCCATTGTATGTGCATGTATCTGTTGACCAGTGGGATATTGCTTAAACTTGTCATGCCAAGCCAGGATGAAGCATTGGAGTTGTGTTTGCAATGTATACGGACACTTCACATACAAATGTGCAAACATGCACAAAACAAACATGCACTCACACTCTGAAATGGAGATGTAAACTGGCTCCATTCAGACAAGTGAAAAGCTTGGCAAGGAGAGGGAGGGGCCGGGCTGCCACCCACAGGGACCAGAGCAGGGTGTCATGGGAAAGATAAGCTGTGGGAGTGAGGTGATGAGGTGAACATCTTTTCACACAATTAATCTCTCTCTCTCTCTCTCTCTCTCACACACACACACACACACACACATGTTGGTGTGGCTATCCTTATGAGGACTCTCAATAGACATAATGATTTTTATACTGTACGAACTATAGATTCTATCCACTAACCCTACCCCTAAACCTAACCCTCACAAAAAACTTTCTGCATTTTTACATTTCCACATATTTTTTTTAAGCGATTTGAATTATGGGAACACTAGAAATATCCTCATAAATCACATTTATAGCATAATAACCTTGTAATTACCCGTTTGTAACCTAAAAAAATGTCCTCATAAACCACCCAAACCCACCCCCCACACACAAAGACATAAAACCAACAGATCAGCACCAAAATAAATTTTGTAAGTTTATCACTTCACGTATGTTTCTCATTAAAGCAGTACACACATTCTCTTGCAAATGTGTATCAGAACCAACTTTCAGTTCCTGAACTGGAATTGGATTTGAATTGAGGTACCAAACAGGACATAGAACTGCAATTAAAATGTACATTTAAGCAAGTAGAATTAAAATGAAACAAACTTAGTCTGCATTTATATGAAGAAATTCATATACTGTAAATGCAGTAGGTGTAATTATTTTAACTGATAAAAACATTTATTATATTGTCATCATTTATTCACCCTCATGCCATTCCAAACCAATATGACTTTCTTTCTTCTGTGGAACACAAAAGGAAATAATTTAATGAATGTTCCGTTGGCTGAATTCAATACAATGGCAGTACATAGAGACTCAATTTAACGCTTAATAAAGCACACAAAAGTGTCAGAAATGTATGTGTGAAGAACAGATCATAATAATTTAAATCTTTACTCACCCTCAAATCAAATCATTAATAAGGCCAATAAAGAGTGCTGAAATCCAATGTGGAAGCTACATAGATAACAACAAACCTCATTGGTTATGGCGAGTCTCGTGACAAAATGTCTTGGCATCATGTTGTAACCTCATTGGTTCCTACTCTTGACGTCACTAGTCTTTTGGGCCACTTTTATGACAGTTTTGGGTGCTTTATTAAGCGTTAAAATAAGTCTCTATTTACTTCCATTATACTGAATTCAGAAAGTCATATGGCTTTGGAACAGAATTTTCATTTTTGGGTGAACTAAAGGGACAACCACACAGACCGACAGATACAGGGGTGTCATTTTATTTTTAAAAGTAGTGGGAACAGTTTGAGTTTTGTAACGAGCACTCATAATAACATAAATATCAAACTCCAGCTCAGGAACTGGAGATGTTTCTTTAGTAGTAGACACTTACTTGATTAAATCTACTTCAAAAATTGGTGTGGACAAAATTAGCAAAGACAAAAGGTGGTAGGGACATGTCCCACCCGTTTCACCCGTAAATGCCATCTATAACTGATAGATAAACTTTAATTGGACAAGGTGGAACAATGCTTATTTTCCAATTCTTGAATTCAGAATTTTGCCCTGCGCTGCTCCAGAATGAGGAAAACACTACTAATCTGATCTGTGATCACTTTGTATGATCTTGGTGAAACTACAATTCTCACCCTACCCACCAGGGGGCACCAGAGACACACCTCCACAATCTCCACAGCAACGGAATAGAAATGTCTTGCATCAACAGTCTGTCAGGATGTCTCCCACCACACCCTAAAACTCTCGTACAATTGCACATTTACTCAAGCCCACATCCAAACTCCCCGCCGGTTTTGTATGACTCTTTGAATTTAGCGTGAAAGCATGTCTAAAATGAGAAAGTTGGGGATGTGTGTAATTGAGACGTTATGAAGTCATTTAAATCCGATGAATTCAATGGATCCCCCATCCCTCCATTTCACTCATCATTCTCTCTTGCACTTTCTTTACAGCTCTGAAAGAGACTCAGCCCTAAACCACAACATAGACTCTTTGACGTGGCATATGTAAATATGTTTGTCTATTTGTGCGTGTGTGGGTGCAAAGTCTCAATCTCCAATTTTGTCTATATTTTAAACATGTCTTCCTGCATATGTTTATATGTGTGTGATCTAGGGGAGCACCTTAATCAGAAGACCCAGAGAGAGCTTTTCCTGGAAGACTATTCACCACACACTCCGCTCTCTGCAGGAATTATGCAGTAGATCAATGTTCAGACTTTAGAAACTTAACCAAGCCCTGTGCTGGGAAACACACACACAGTGTCTAGGCTTAGAAGAAAAAGGATTGTCCTTGTGCGGGCCAGTTCATTCATGAGCTTCCGTTATTGTGTCAGATGCTGAGTTTGGGGAAGCGAGGTGCTAAAAATAAAACACAGACCAATTCACATCTAAACCAATTATTTCAAAACAATGTTACTATTCGAAATAATTGTTGAAGATGATAGATATTACAGCTGCATGCTGTGATTGTTCTTTCTTCAGCTTATGTACTGTTTATAGAGCATATTCAGGCCCTTATGGAATATGTGCCTGCAGAACTCCACAGAAAGTTCCACAAATCTTCACAGAATTGAAGCACCCATCATTCATAAAGTTCTACATATCCTCCACTCCATTTGTGTTTGTTTATTAAAGACTTTGGCTTATTTATGTACATTTCCACCATTGGGATGAACGGTTCTAGTAGCATTTCCACTTAAGCACAGTTTAGTGCAGTGCGATTACAAACCGTTCCCGGCCTGAATTTCTCGGCACGGTTAGCTAACTGCTCTCAGGACAAAGAATGATTCTGGTGGAAAGCCTGTAGTAAAGTAGTGACTTGCAATTGGTCAGTCTGTTGTTATCCTGATTTCACAGTACAATATGGAGAAGAAACAGTAACCTTGTCATCGAGCCCAGATTGGTAAAGAACAGCACGGTTTAGTAATGGTAACTGTTCGGCTCGATGGTGGAAAAGCAGCTTTTGATAATGCGATTAGCTGCCAATAAGGGTGTAGTGCTTTCAACACATTTTTACCATGTTTAGAGCCATCTTGCAGAATTCCATAGATTTTCCCACAAAGTCTGCTTAGAAAAAAAAAAAAGATTCCCTCTGGATACTGCATCTTCTCATTTGTTTGACAATCTACAAAGCACTCTCGGCAATTTAATGATCATATTTCTAGATGTTCTAAGTAATTTAATATTTAGTGACTGTTTGTCATTGGTGTCATGTGAATTATGTTGTACACTTACAGAATTGGTCTTTCACAAGTTCACATGTTCATATAATCCTCTGAAGCCTCTGGTGGGGTGAGCAAGAGACAGACACCGTGGGTGTGGTGTCAAGCCTCAGAGAGGCATTTAATGAAAATAATAATAAACAGAAAATTTTCATAAATGGGGAAAATAGTGTCCAGGGGGAATGGTGATCAAAATAAAAGGGAATCTGGCACCCTCGCGGTGAAACAGAGCTCCGTGATGGTCAGGGGAGTGTCCAAGTAATGGCCCAGGCTTGAGCGGGGTCTGACAGCAGCAGGCGCTTCCCCATCTGGGTCCGTGGTGCGGCAGCGTCCTAGGTGGCCTGTCTTCCCAGGCCCGCAGCAGGTGAGAGGGGAAGGAGGCCCGTTGGCCGCAACGTGTGCTGTCCTCCCCGGCGACACATGTGGTGTCCTCCCATGCTCTTATCCAACCATACAGTCTGGAGCCAGAGGTGCGCACTCTTTAGCCGCCCACACGGGAATGCTATTTCGTCAACCAGGCCCTACAGTCAGAGTGGGCATATGGGGGGACACCTCTCCGGGCCAGCTCTCCCTCTCGCTCACACCTGGTTGGGAACAGAGAAAAACACTAATAAATATGACATCCTCAACCAACCGCAGAGTAAATGCTTATTAAATGCCACTTACCCTTTACTGTGGCTGGGAGGCTGTCCTCGTGTTTTCTCCGTCCCACTCCAGGCTTTCCATCTAACCGGCGAACGAGAGGAAGAGTGACGTCACCGTGTTTTTCCAACTGTGACGTCTCTGCCCACACTCATGCCCACATTCTCCACCACTGTGGTGAGGTGAGCAAGAGACAGACTCAGCGGGTGTGGCATCAAGCCTCGGACAGGCATTTAATGAAAATAATAATAAACAGAAAATGTTCATAAATTGGGAAAATAGTGTCCAGGGGGAATGGTGATCAAAATAAAGGGGAATCTGGCATCCTTACAGTGAAACAGTGTAGGATGAGAAGTGCCCAAGGAATGGCCCAGGCTTAAGCGGGGTCCAACGGCCACACACACTCCCCTTCTGGGTCCATGGCGTGTGGGACGGCGGCATCCTAGGTGGCCTGTCTTCCCAGGCGTCAGGTGAGGGGGAAGGCGGCCTGGCCTCTAACTCGTCGGCCCACAATGCATGCTGTCATCCCTGGCGATGCATATAATTCGCGTCGGGGTTCCGAGGAGTGGGTCCGGCGATGCATCTAACTTTGCCAAACACTTCCCTCTCTGCTCCTGGGCCTGCGAGGATGCCAGTGTGTGCACACATGGAGAATAGAAGAGGCGTGCTCTGCGTTTTTATGGCAGCACCGATGAGGCTCCATCTAATTCAAGTGTGCCTCATAAACGCTGCCCCAGTGAGGCTTATTAATTATGTGCCTCTTCTCTTCTCCTACCCAACTCCCGTCATGGGTCTGGCTGGAGGACGGCCCTAAGAGGCAGGGTGACGATGACGAGAGGGAGGGGCGGGCCACAAGCCACAGCAAAACTAATACTAAATAAAATTGAGAATGGAGGGTAAACATTTGCTATGTTTACTTGTTTGCTTGTGCTGTGTTTGAAAGAATTTGATTACTGAAACATGCTCCCTTCAAACTTCTGCTCAGAACTCCATTTAAAAGTACAGTTTTACGTGACTCCAGTTAGATTTTCAAAAAAGAAAACTTTTGAACTTAGCATAGACCAATGTGCCTTGTTTAGTGATTTCAATATACTCTCCTTAAAACAACAACAACAACAACAACAAAAAACATTTTTAATTTGTCATCACACAGAAACTAAGCTGGCTTCTTAGCTTCATCAAGACTGGAAAGGAGAAGATCTAAGGATTAAGAAAACCATTGATTTTGAGTTTCTACAGACAAAAAACTTTCAAATGCAGGTTTTATATACTAGTGGGTGTTTGTTAGGCATTCTGATATTAATGGCCAAGATAATGGATATTTGACATAATTTATTGGTGTAATGAAAAAAAAAAAAAAAGTTTGTGATAACCACTGGTGCACTGAAAAAAATTAATCTGACTATTTGAAAGTCATCGTTGTCCAAAATGTTTATTGCAGAGAGTATTCTTGTTACCAATGCAGAGAATTTGGCCACAGAGAAAAACAGAACAGAAAGAGAGAGAGAGATTAATTCCTTTACCACTACTTATATACAGTAAAGGTGTGAATCCTTAACCTGAGAGGTTACAGATAAGCGTCTAATTGTATTGAGGCCATAGATGTTGCTTTAACAAAAGGCAAATGGGAATGTACTACTTAGCAGAACAAATGGGAGAAGGGGATTGAGGGTAGAAATTTGAATGTTTAGCCCACAGAGAGAATAAAATATATCACCTTCCATATTTATCTTCCATTTTATATCATATAAATCTGTTTTTCTAATTTCATCACCATCTTTCATCATCTCTTTTTTCATCTTCTCATTTTGTTATTATTAGTACAGTTGTGTGTGAAAGCACCAGTATTGTCTGTTTTCAGGTAATTTCTCTTGATGTCAGAGGTTACTGAATCACGGATTAAAGACTGGCTGTCCTGCAACTGTTGGTGACCATCAGATTATCACTGCATCATTAAACACACACAATGATATACCACACATACAAAGTCACAAACACACACACACACACACAGAGACACACACACACACACACACACACACACACACAGTAACTCCAATAATAATCAACCCTGGGAGTGAGAGTGGGTTATCATACAAGTACAAAGATTGTATCTCTCTCTCTTACAGACAAGCACACAAACACACCACATGCTGTTTGAAGATAGAACTGATAAGGAACTGATCACCCCCCTCTCTCTCTGGCACATGGACATGGCCAGGCTCTACATCACTCACTTTCTGTTTTCACTCATGTGACAGGTCGAGATATGGCTGGTCAGATGCACACTCATCCTTTGAGAAATCTGTCCTTATCCTCTCATCCTTTCCCTATCTCTCTCTCTCTCTCTCTCTCTCTCTCTCTCTCTATATATATATATATATATATATATATATCGTTCTCCTTCTCTTTACAACCACTACCAGAACTGGCATTCTGAATAAGATTGTAATTGTGGTTTTTGTGAACTGTTGTAAGGCGTTCTCTCTGGTCCATGGTAAGATTTCAAGGAAACGGAAGCAGCATGAATCCAGAGCTGTTTGGACTCATCTGAAAGTTCTGGTGTTTGTGTTTAAATGCTCAGATTAGAACAGAGCATCTCTCATGCCTCTCACCACCTACATAACAGCTGGACACAGGCAAAGTGGAAGGCCATCTTACCGCAAGTATAGCAGGCCATCAATTTTGTTTCCCAGCAACTTCCTTTTCATACCATAGAATAGGAAATTTTTACAGCAAACTGCCTCGAATGTTTATTGTTTCACTTTTTTTTTTTTTTTAAATAACAAATTTAAACTTTCTGACCATTTGAAATACACAACTCAAATTTTTTGGACACTTGAAGACATGTTCCAGGTTTAATTCAAATTAAGCTCAATTGACAGCATTTGCAGCATAATGCTGATTACAACAAAAATTAACCTCAACTTGTCCCTTGTCAACAAGACCACATGGGAAGTCAGCATGCTTTTTCTGAGTGTTCCAGTTCCCTTGGATCGGCCACATTATTGCCGACTCACTGACAAGCCCCATCTCCTATCAGACATTTTTGCATCAGCTCCAGTGTATTTACCTTCCGTTGTGGTGCGACCAGAAGCACATTGTGTCATCATCGTGGGAGACCCAGGTTCAAACTCTGCTTTGAGGTTTGGTTAGGGGTGTGCAGTTTATAAAATATGCATTTCTCTTCACTGTATTACATCATGTTCAGCTGAAAACAACTAGCTTCACAACTTGCTTTTGGCACCCCTCCAAGGGCATTACACCTGGAAAATGGAGCTCACACATGCCCCTACGCGCAACAACACTTACCAATTTGGCCACTGGGGGCACCGTTTTGAATTTTGGTAAACAGACCGATTTTAGCTAAAGAAAAGTCAACCTACTGTTTTATTATGAGGTCAGTCAGTCCTTGTATATTTAAAATAAAAATGCAAAATAGCGGTTAAAGTGAGGCTCTTAAAATGGAAGTGAATTGGGCTGGTCCAGAAATGTTAAAATATACACTTTCAAAAGTATTGCCACAAAACATAAACATTATACGTATTAACATGATTTTAAAGTCGCTTACTAATCTTATCTGTATAAAGTTATATCCAATATTACAACTTCATTGTCATGATGAATTTGTAGGGCTTGTAAACCCTGTAATCTGGTGAAACACTGTAACAACATTAAATCCCTGATTTTAATCACACTAAAATCATGTTAACATGTATAATTTTTATGTCTTGTGGCTTTAATTTTGAAACAGTGCGTATTTTAACATTTAAGAACTGACCCCATTCACTTCCATTGTAAGTGCCTTACTGTAATTGTGTTTATATATATATATATATATATATATATATATATATATATATATATATATATATATATTAATGAGGGACATGTCAAAATGTATTTTGTGTGGTAATAAACATTATGCCATTATGCTGGTAAATAAGTGTAAATAGCTTTAAGCCACACTAAAAAATGTATGAATGCCATTGCATCAGCTACATTTCAAGTGGCATTTATTCAAACGGTAGGTAGCACAAGCATATTTTAAAGCAAACCATCTCACAAAAAAAAAAAATGTTTTTTGGTTTTAAATGATTAAACATTAGATATGCTGGTCAAAATGAAGACAAAAACACAAAGTATTGACACTTTTCTGGTTGTCGAACTTAACAGAACATGTTCATTCATATTCAGTGTGATGAACTATAACTTTGGTTACTCTGCTAGGACACCTGTGTAAACTTTAGGGGGAACTGACTTCACAAATCGTCCTTAAAAAGGACCTTGACACCATTTCATTAATAGTAATTGCAAAAATGGCTCATAAACAATTACAGTAGCTCTGAGAAAAGGTCTAGCAGCATTTATTTCCGAATGGCACTTGTTTTGATATTTTGTTATCAAATGCAATGACTTTCAAACGTTTTTAAGAGTGGCTTAAGAATCCAAAACATTTTTGAGCCTACTGAGTCAGAAATGAATGTCAGAGCAACTAGTGTTGTTGTTTTTGTTTTGTGCATGTATGTACTGAATGTGACATTGTGATTTTGATTCAGTTGTTTTGCCTGACAGGTATGTCATGAGAATCATCTTAGATATAATATTTTTTATCCTTTTAAGAGTGAGGAATCATTCTTATTCAGAGATATGATTGGCCCCTGGAGGTACAGGTCAAGTTAGCATCCTGAACTTGAGGCCTTGTTGTTTCAGACGAAACACTAGTTCAATTATGCTACCACACAATCGTTTCCTCGACAGCCATTCACAAGCCATCCAATTACATGTTTCCAAATGGGTTTTCTGTTGAAGTTGCTGCTCAGAGCTGCCAGAAAGGACCTGGAGAGTTCCACTACTTCTAATCATGTGTGTGTGAATGATGATCTCAGAGCGACAGGGTGAGATTTTTGAGACACATACACACACGCAGACATGCTTATTG
Source organism: Myxocyprinus asiaticus (assembly GCF_019703515.2). NCBI lineage: Eukaryota > Metazoa > Chordata > Actinopteri > Cypriniformes > Catostomidae > Myxocyprinus > Myxocyprinus asiaticus. The sequence goes on from NC_059366.1 coordinate 17,701,702, forward strand.
TGAGGTAAGAGTGCGGGCAGGGTACATCCAACGGTGCAGTCAGAAAGACATACATTCATACAATCCGCTCTCTACACTTGAGAGAGCAAGAGGGAGAGGAAGAGAGAGAGAAAGCAAAAATAAATGACGGCTTGTATTTCTCACAGACTTCACTCTTTAATTCAGAAAGCAATTACTTCAGATTTTCCACTTCAGAGGGACACAGTGAGAGACAGGGAACTGCACAAAGATGATACTTTGAATTAATTACATATGGCAACTGTGATGAAAGGCTCAAGAAAAAAGAAAAATTAAAGTTCTTCATATGTGTTATGGTGTGTACATATGTAGAAGCGTGAGTGTGTGTGGTTTTCCTAGCTGTCTTTCTCCCAATCTGTGGAGCCTAATTTTTAGTGAGGAGATGGATGATGCATAAGTCAGACATGTCTATAAAACCACACACACACACACCATAAACAACTCAGTGCTTTATCAGACAAATACTTTGAAATTTATTGCAGTAATTGCATTGAGTAGCAGGGTTATTTAACTTTCTAATGTTTTCTTTAGGCACATAATTGTGTGATAAGGACCTAGTTTTCTTGATGCATATGGACACATGCAATAATGGAGTGACTGGTGTAAATCTGTACTCGGGAAGTTGATGTATAATGTGTCCATAAGCTTTTTTTGTACCAACATTAGGATATTAGGTTAAAATGTATATATACAAAATTCATCTATGTAAGCGAAAGTGTAGTTTATATGCTGCAACTGGTCTAACTTGGTGCCTTACATATATATTTATTTTACAAATTTT